>NC_142781.1:5788988-6088988 GCF_988280905.1 Pimephales promelas
ATGACTACAGCCCACACACAAAAATGACTTTTCAAATGGAAGAAAACCGGATGTGTAACTATTGTCATGCACTCATTAATAAAAAACTAAATACATTTCAAGGTTCACATTTAATTCAGTCGGATTTTCTTTTTTTCTCTAGAGCTATTGAACTGTGTACCGCAGTCAAATAAGAAAAGTAACACACAACAGTAAACTACAATCAAAATGCTCATTTCAAATCGAAATTTGATTCAAAATCGAGAATCGTTTCGAATCGTGAAGCACCAAAAGATTCCCACCGCTAGATTATAGTGAAAAATAAAATAGATGCTGAATGTTGAACACTAATAATTTAAGGGGAACAAGAATAACATAAACCGTAGACTAGAGCAAAAGTCTACAACTATAACGAAAAGAATGACAGTAGACTAATAATAGACTTACCAACAGCCGGCGCTATCCTAGCCCTCCATTTCCTACGGAGAAACGCACCCACATCTTTCTTCTTCTTCTTTGTTTGGCTTTCAGCAAAATCTGAGGGAAGACATAATAAAGAAAGAATTCAATTGTAAGGTGAGACAACTGGAAAAGTGGGACATTTTTCCTCCTTAAAACTGCAGTGAACCAAAGACAGTCTCAAAAACGCTGGTGTTTCTGACGTCACAAACCACCTTGTAACCAATCAGATCAACGTATGATCGTCAACCAGTGGATCTCTGGGCTGAGTGAGTGAGTGGAGGCGGGGCTCATTTGCATATTCATAGAACCGAGCATACTAAATGAGGCAAGGGTGTCGAGTTACATTCAAGCTATTTTAAGGCGTGACGGATTGTTTTTTCAAAGAAAAAAACATTTAAATATGGAATTATTTGGTGATCAAAGATGAGTTTAAAGGGATGAATTGATTGGCCAGCGGGGGACTTTAATAATTAGATACACAAGATGAACACAACACAACTCGGTATAATGAAAGTACTGACAGTAATAATAATGACCATAGACTCACCCGGGACAGACGATGGATCGTCAGGATCGTCCTGAATAGAGTCCGGCGTCAGCTCGATACTAGAGAGACTGGACAATCCTGAGAAAGACATCAGCTCTAGATCTGGTGCCGGCTCTGGGTCCAGGACAGATGTGCATGAGCGTTCGGGATCGTCCGGATCGGCATTAACCGGCAGCTGGACTCCAGATGGACACGGATGCACTGGTGTTGCCCAGTAAAACTCGGATGAATCCTGCTGGACATCCGTGGGATTGCAGGAGGGATATGTGGACACTAGTGTATCGACCTCACTGCAGTCAAGCTTTACAGCCTTCCCGATTCTCCGTAAGAAAGCACAGACGCCTTAAAGAAAGGTAAAAACATTAACACAAGAAACCGTAAATACTGAGGCTTGACATCATGAAGAAAGAAGAACATGGGATGAAAACAGTTAAATATGTTCTTCCCAATCATCCTAGTGCCTGATTAAACACACACACACACACACACACACACACGCTTTCCTTTTCTCCCTTACATTTACAATTACAGCTATATACAATAGTGAACACAAGTGACGTCCGGCCCAGGAAATCTGACATCTGCACTCTTGTCTTGCATTTAAATGTTATTATAAATGTGTGTAAGATTTTGTAGTCATATTGCACAGTTAAGCTGGGAGTCGATTGTTTAATTTGTGATAATAATTCAATAAAACATAAACAATTTGGCAACATCATTTTTGTCCAGGCTGTTATATAAAGAAATTAAAAACACATGCAAAAACAACAGAACCAACCAAATATTAATAATAACTTATAATGTTGTGTACCATGTGTGACCATGATTCTCTAAAGCAGGGAATATCACACACATGTTTCAAACTAATCATAATTATTAAACATTGGATACTCAAATTATGGCTACTCTTGAAATTTGTACCCAATCCTTATAAATATGTTATGATGTGTCTTGGAATAAAAACTAAACCTGATTATTGGCTTGATCAAACTTCAGTTGTATTTTGATATAATATGGTGTGATCATATATGGTAATTAATGACACTCCAGTGATAATATTCTCCAATGGTCATTTGATTTACCCTCAGCTCTTCTCTCAGGTATCGCTGCAGTTCTCTGGTCTGGGATGATGCCGCTCCAGTCACGGGAATGAAGCTTCTCCTCTTCCTCTGCCTAGGGGGACCATATTTTGATTACCAAAAACCAGGACACTCGGCCCAGCAAACAGATACTCAAAGTTTACTCAAAGATGCCTTATTAATTTCAATACATTGAAAGTAGGCTATTCCTCCTCTGTATAAATAGAAAATTGTTACATTAACAAGACACAAATTCAGATTGGCTTCTCAGAGGTTACTCAACGTTTTATTATGACAGGTTTCAAAAATAATGAAATAATGTCTCTTCTGTATTACAAAAGTAAATATATAAATAATAAATAACTGAAAGAAATACCTCCAAATTGAACAAAAATATCTCTCACAAACTTGCCAAAAAGAACTAACAAAATATATTTATATCGTTAGTTTTCTTCCTCTTTATCCTGTTTTCTATATCTACATCTATATTTTGCTGTAGAGCTGATCTTTCCCAGCAGTTTTTTGAAAACCAGGACATTTTCATCACTTTATAAAGAACAGCCAGGAGGGCCAGGAGAGGGCTTGAAAACAGGACTGTTGGTCACCCTACCTTTGCCTTTGCTCTGCGAGAGTCTTGAGGAGAAGTGGACGGACGTCCATCATCTGGGCTCTGCTGGCTGTCTCTCTGCCACTCTCTCTTCCTGTGAGCCGGACCTGTGGACACAGAAACAAACTCACAAGACAGAGATGTTACATATCCAGGAATGAGCTCGTGGCTCTGAGTCCCGGTCGGGCCTGGCATCCTCCTGCAAACAAGAGCAATACAATACAAAATACAATACAATAAAATACAATGAAATACCCCACCCCAGTAATACTCCACCCCAAAAAAATAAAAAAATAAAAATGAAAAAATAAAATAAAAATAATAAATAAAATAAAACTCCAAAACTCCCTCAAAAATAAGAAAAGAACAATCAAATTAAAGCGTCCTCAGAAATAATATTAAATAAAAATAAATAAAACGATGTAGCGTTAGCTAGGATATATTATCCGATCTCCTTCTGGAATAAAAGTCTCCTCTCTGAAATCCTCCGAACAGCTTCAAAATCTCAACTTCAGCACAAGAAAATTTTCAGCAAAAGTCTCTGAAATCGCCTCGACTCTCAACCAACCAACAGCGATTAAAGTGTTGATATTTGCATTCAAAATTCATAAGACGCGTCGCCATAGCAACCCATACTCGAACCACTCATATGCTCGCACGCGCATCCGAAGCCACGTGCGTGAGCAGAGCGCGTGAGCTCACATCAATGACAAATAAGGTTTTCAACTGATAAAAAAAATCAAATTGGTTAAAACTGTACATCAAAGTAGTTATTATCTTTATGGGGATGTTTTTTTTTTTTTTTTACTTGTTACTAAAATCTAAATTTTAAACTGTATTTTAAGTGGTTTAACTGAGAATCATGTGACCACACCAGTCAAAATGTCATAAGGCCTACAGGATAACGTTAATGCAATTTCTAAATATTATGATATTAAAACTTTTCAAATCAATAATACTTATAATGAATATGTAAAGTGATGCAGTAAACAATATTTAGAGATCAGAAAAAAAAAATTTTGTTTTGTTTTTTTTTGTATTTCTTGTTCAAGTTCTTTACACACATTTTAACACTGTAATGTGAGTTAAAATGTAAAATGTCTGAAAAAGTTTTACAGGACTTGATTTCATGTTATTATTGTTTCCTCAACTCCATTTAGTGAAATTATGCATTTCAATGGAAAAAAAAAATCCCATCTGACTTACGGTATATGAGATAACACATGAATTGTCATCTTTGCCAAACTTACACATAATAATGTTCATAGATTATGAATGTTTATGTTATGTAATGGTTTTTTATTTATTTAATGAAATTAATTAGGCTCCACTTTAAAGAAATACACATGTGGTTTTCAGTGTGTGAACTGTTACACACAAAGTCAGTGTGGTTTCTTCCCAGATTTGCCAAGTATACAAATAGATTTAAACCATTTTTTCCATGTTTATGAATATCAAAACAGCACAACTTAGTTTAAGGTTTAATTTAGTTCTGAAAAGTACCTTGAACCATTTTACTGATCATAGTCACTCAACATCAATATTCATAAATAATGTAAGGGTTAAAGTAGGCGACCTTCACTGATTTCACTGAACATTATTTATTTGAACAACAAATTTACAAAAGCATGTAATTGAACAATATATTTAAGAAAAATCTTATTAATGGTTTGAAGTACATTGAATCACTAAATTTCATTAAATGAACACTAAATGTTATTTTAGACAATGTCTATAGTAAATGTAATGTAACTGTAATTGAAAATTATTATGAATTAAATCATTTGCTGATATTCAACTGAACAATATTAATGATATGTTAGTATCACAATTTGAATGGAAATTATATAAAAATTAAAGCTGAAAACTGTATAAGAAAACCAATATAAATCAAGAAACAATATAAAATCAATATTGCTTTATGTAGAGCAAGATTATATGCTAGTTTATTAGGTTTGTGCTTGAATTTTTAAATGCCTCCTTACAGACAGAGACCAGTTGCAATTAAATATGTATTTTTAGTCAAAATGTTATTGCAGTACACAACAGAATAATAACCCCCTTTCAATATTGCAACTCCAAAAAACATTCCCAATTTAGCAAACCATGCTCATAATTCTCCAAACTTTAAATCAAGTTTTCCTGAACGTCTGAAAAAAGTTGAATAAAGTTGGGGCCAAAACCAGAAATATTTAAGCTTTTTTTTGACCCGATCATGTTCGCTAAATGTTCCTCCTACGCAGTGGGGAGAATTGGCACTGTCTGGTTACTTTCGGTTTCTGGACTGGCTGCAGTAACACGCCTCTGTCCATACGGGGGCGCTCGCAGGCGGAGTGCAGAATGAATGGAGGTCTATGGAGCAATATTATAACTCCTTCTTTAACCTCACATAATAACTTAGTTATTAATCTGATTCGTCTTATTTTGGGTGGGATTCACTAACTATATGATGTTTAAAGTACATTGGAAGTATTTATTAGCAATCTTAACAAATCTGTGATCTGCAGAAAAACAATCAATAAACTTTTCTCATTTGTTGCATTTTTCTTTATCTTTCAAAACTCTTATTAGTCACACAAAAGATCTTACTTTATTTTTTCACACAACACCCAGCAACATACTAATGAAAGTCTTATCTGTTTTCTTCTGAATGACGATGACGAAGATGATGATGATGATGCCAAGGATAATCACGTTGAAACCACACTATAGTAATGTCAATGAAAGCTCAAGTCCACAAATCCAAATCTCAAATCCTCCCAGTGTCAACCTTAGTGTGGATCCAAAATCCAAAACAGTGCGCGTGCGATTTCAGTTTCTGAAACCACTGAAATAAGCCACAGGGTCTCTAAACTCGCTCGCATAGACAAGGGTCCCACCATGAGTGACAGAAAGACGAGCCACAGTACGTGAAGTCCTTCTACAAAATAAATAAATAACATTAGGAAAAAATACATACTCATACACCAGTCAACATAAGAAAATAAACAATGCTTACCTTCGATTGAGCATCAAACTTTCAGTTTCCCAAGGCAATCAGGACCATTGATTTCTTGGATTTCTAATGCATGCTTACTCCTCCATTACATGTACTCTCTACACCTGTTTTATACCTGAGAGTATTACTCACTTGCATTGACGCTTTTTCAACCTAGAAGTCCACTTGGAGTTTTACGGATGGGCGGACCAGCTCTATAGTTATGTATCCTGTACTATGCGGGTAAATGTGACAAGTTAGTAGGCTACTGCAACTAATGAACGGAGTTGTGTTTGCAACTTCTAGGTAAAATAAGCTAACGTTAGCAGCTAACTGAAAAGCAGAAACATTTAAAAATACTAACCTACTGTTATTGTGTCACGAAATGTAGTTTTAATAGTTTTTCAGTTTTAGTTTTTTAGTTGTTTAAAATCTGTTTCAAAATTTAGATGTTTCTAAAATTTAGTTGTTTCACAGATTTGACTGTGTTTTATTTATAAAGATAGCGCTTTTTAAAAAATTTGATCCATTAATTTTTCAGATGAGAATGTTGCCGCTTGGTTAGAATGCAGTCTCTTTGCGAGCATCCACGTGCCTCCCATTTTTTGCCACTTAAAAGCACCAGCTGTTAATTTAATATAAAGACAGTCAGATATGCAATAATTCGTAGAGGGAAATTGCGTGTGTGGAAGTGTACACGCTGATCTACTGCGCATGTGTGGAACCCGTCCGACAAGCGTACCTCAGCACACTTTCACCAATATGATTGTTGCAATGTGATCATACTGCTGAGAAACAATCCATCATTTCAAAAACTTAATTTCATCTTGCTTCCACTGACTGTTTTAGAGACTTGCTCAGCTTGACTTCAGGCCAGCATGTGAATAGTTTTTTTTCTTTGCCTGTGGACTACAAAAACTCTGAGATTTTGAAATAAGAGAGCTCAAATATTTTTGAAATGCCTGCATGGAACACGGTTGCAAAGAGCACCCTTGACACCAAGTCATAAGTTGTATATGTAACGTATTTTGATAGGAAAGAGGTTTTCCTATAGATTTCGGTCCAGATGTCAGTAGTCAGTGCAACCATCGGTTATTTCATAAACCACAGCTCTTCTTAATGTTTGTGCCCTTTTACTCAGACAGCTTGACTATGTCGTTGGATGAGGCAACATCTGTCACAATCTCTGTTCCAATCTTGGCTGCTGTCTACGAGGACACTTTCAATCGATTTGCATAAATCACATTGAAGTTTGTCCTTTTGAAACTGTGCAGACATTATGCTTCAAGTTCCAGACGTGTACCCATTACATGTGAATATTTTGCTGCATTTGTCACAGCAAGCAAAAGGAAGGTGCCTTCCGTAGCTGACGTATACTACCAAAAAAACATTTCCAAATATCAGATTTTCCTTTGGTTGGTTTTGTATGTTTCCTTTAATAACAAAACTGAATCTGTAGCATGAAGAGATCCAAGTAGGCTAAAGCAAAACAAAATCCTGATCCTGAATTTTTTTCCGAGGGTGGGGGGTTGCGGGGTCAGGTGTACACCTACGCAGGGTTATTATTAAAAAAAAAGTGCTGAGGCATTGGCAATATTAACTTTACTGCTCGCCAGATCTGGTGTTGTTACTCTGGTGGTCGCATTATCAAAAAAGCGAACAAGAACATTTTGTCCATGCTCTAGCTAGAGGCTTCATCGATATTTAATGAAAACATGCAGTTTCTGAGCTTCTCAGACAGACGTTTCTTAAACTCTGGTGTGTATTTACATAATGGCATGCTGATTTAAAAAGGACAGATTTGTCAAAGCTTATTGTCTGCAGCTAATTTTTTACACAGATTTACAAGCGTTTGAGAGATTGTGTTTTGCAGTAAACATGCACACGCGTATTTTCAAGTCACAAACATGGTCAGTCTATGACGGTACGTCAGCTCTGTTGCTCCCAGTAATCATGTGTTGGAGAGCGCGGGCAGCTCCACTATGACCGGGGTCTAATTTGTGACGTGGTAGAACTTGTTAACCGCTAGTTGCATACATTAGCTTTCTCGAGCACAACGTGCAGAAGCAAGAACCTGGTTTTCTTAATTTCTTAAACCAGCTACCAAAAGGCTTGCCATCTCTGCCTATTTCTTCTATCCATGCCCAACGCCATTTATCAATTAGGACGTCTTGTCCAGGCTTTAAAAACGTACTATCCATCCAGTATAGCAGCAAATCAATGCCAATAATAACCGAGCGCACAAGGGATGCTGGCGTGCGAGGTAAATGACTTCCGTGAGAGGATAACAGATCTACATGCGAGGAAATGGGAACTCGCGAGCTCATTCAAAATCCGTGCGCCCGCATGACATCTCTTCTGCACGCAATAGGCTCTATGCACGGCGTTATTTCCGGTGAAGGTGTAAGGATGCTCGATAACTTCCGCCGATCGTAGAGTCCAATGCAATAGCGAGAATTTATATTGAATTTTCAACACTATCTCACGACCAATTCGTACGAATTCGACGCATGATTAAAAAGTGGCTAATTCGTAACAATTCATACGACCTCACTCGTACTAATTCGTACGATTTGTCTAAACCCACGTGATGGTTATGTTTAGGGGCGGGGTCAGGGGTAGGTCATTCGTATGAATTCATACGAATTGGCCAATTCGTAAAATATGTACGATTTAGCAAAATCGTATTAATTCGTACGAGTGAGGTCGTATGAATTGTTACGAATTAGCCACTTTTTAATCATTCGTCGAATTCGTACGACTTGGTCGTGAGATCGGGTTGGAATTTTATACTCCATGTTTATACTAATGAAACGTTAGTCACAAAAACAGATAAAACAGACACCCCTCGTTGTGTTTATGCTTCTTTTTAAAATTATATTAAATAAACATAACTATATATAAAATTACATCTAAACGCATGTACGTTTCGTTTCAAAGACGGGAGGACAGTAAATATTGAAGACTCTGCCATAATCCCGTTTTCTCCGGTTTTCCTCCTCCGCTTTAATCTCCACAACCGGAAATGGACGAGCATCCTTGCGTCAAATGCGGAACTTATGCGTGCATATAGCCCATACAAGCCATCGCACGTGCATGATCATTCCCCACTGTCGCTACTCGCGACTCGATCCGTACCGGAAACACGATCTGTACTGCGCATGTGCGAGAACGAATTTTTTCGTTCTGCCCAAACTTAATACACATCTGTTTGTAAAATTGACAACAATAACTATCTAATAATTCTTAAACAGAATTGACCAAAATATAAGCGTAGCAAAACGGAGCACGTACAAAAACACAACTTTAGGAAGAAGAAAATAAATTAAAGTTAAAATAAAAGGATAAATTAAAGGCAGTTAAAGGGCTTCAGTTACGTTACGGACCGTATAGTTTCGAACAACAACTGCCGTAAATGGTTTCGACATCAGACAGGAAGGAGACGCGTTCTCGCACATGCGCAGTAGATCGTGTTTCCGGTACGGATCGAGTAGCGACACCCACCCACGCTCTCGCGCTCGATCTGTTCTCGCCTGCTGCTTTTGCTCGATTGAACAGTTGTATTTTTGGCAGTCAAGGGGCGGGACTTACTGTTTTAATAACTTCGAATCAATGTCATTGGTTACTTCCCTTCGGAAGTTGTGATTTGACGCCTGTCCAACGACGCATAATTCACTTGACTTGAGTCACGAGACATTACTTTGTTTTTATTGATTGTGGTTTATTCATGTGTAATGTGATTTAATGCATTGTTAATATAGATTAGATTCTTCCCATATACTTTATAAACAGGAAGTCTTACTAGTGATTGCATTGTGTTGTTAAGAGATATTCACAGACTGTAATAACGCATATTTACCCACATTTTTACTTTATATAAGTGGATCATTATGTTTTCTATTAAATGTAAATGGGGTTCTGGCTTCTCAAGTTAAGATACAGTACACAGCATGAATTATAGCTTACAAATGCCTTTTCAGAATTTGCTACAGAATATAGAGGAACAAAATTAAACACTGCAAATGATTTAACCTAGCAAATTATTAAAATATTATATAGTGATCTTAATCATCTAACTTTTTGTAAGCTAATAACCTAATAAGAGCAATTACATGCAAAGAGAGATAATATGAGAAAAACCCACAAGTTTTCATAATCTGCAAGCCATGATCATCAAAATTATAACAAATAAAGGCTTGAAATATCTCACTTTGCATGTAATGAGTCTATATAATATACTAGTTTCACCTTTTAAGCTGAATTACAGAAATAAATGAACTTTTGCACGATATTCTAATTTTTCGAGTTTCACCTTCACATATATTATCACTATACTCCCATTCACCACTATTTACATTTACCCAACCAAAATTATATTGGTTCTGAAAATCAGTTGTGCGCTCAGTTATTATTGGCATTGATTTTCCGCCATATATGAACTACTCTGACTACGCCGGAGATCTAGAACGGTGCTGGAATCTTTAAGCCCTGGATCCACCTGTGTCATGCTCAGATAATTTGGCTCAGTGTGGTAGTGTACTTTCCGCCGCATGGACCAGTTAGCCTCCAACTTTGCTCCAATAAATCATTTTTATTTTAGATGTTCTCGTTGCTTTTGTGAAATAGATGAATAACGATTTATTCATTCTTAGAAATTTCTACTTTGCGGCAGTCCCGCAGATCATTTTATTCTCCCGCAACACACACACACACGAGTGTCTTATCACCTGTGCTCCCCCATCACATCTTGTCTCCCATTTCATTCACCTGGCTTCTTTTCAACTGCCTTCATCCCACCCTTATACAGATAGTAGAGCTTATTTTAAATCGCATAAATCCTTACCAGAAGGTGTTGCTTGCAATTCTCCCAGGGTAATCTCTAGTCCTGGCCTGCTTTACGGGGAGTTTCCTTGGCAGATGTCTAATAATGTGACTGTGAGCTCTGCAGTTCTTTTGAGCAAACTTGGTGTTTTCAGGTGGGTGGCATTTCACATGACTGTGTTGGTGTGTGTCATCCGCTGGTGCCTCTGGCAGTCATGAGGAATGAAAGAGCATACTAGTTGTGTACTATAAGAAACGACAGACTGCCTCGACCCGAATTCCACTTCAAGATAGATGGTTGAACATTCTTGTTTCCCAAAATGGCTTAAATTCCCAAAGTCGACCGTTTCATTGTTTGCACACCATTTCAGTGGATCACATCTTATCTTAAGCAAGTGTTTTCCAATATTTTTTTTGCCACAGCACAATTTTGATAAGTAAAAAATTAGCGACTTACAAATGAGAACCGAAGCGGTAAACACTATGCAAGTGATATGACCTCTCTCAGTTTAATCTAACGCAGTACATGTAAAAAGAAAGTTTTAGTATAACTGGACCAACAACGTACAAGATATAAAGTTCCCATTTAGGGAACTTCGAGCTGCGTGTAACCGCTATGGGAACGCCCCTGCGTGAGTGCGTCATGAAGCACGTATGAAATCAGTCCAATGGTGAGACGGAACGTCATAGGCGGGGTGACGTATCGACCAGGAAACTATAAAGCACCCTAAAAACACAAGTGTGACAGCTTCTGAGTCTTCAGCAAGCGCTCTGTGTGTGAAATATATCAGTCTGTGTCTCAAGTGTTTTTGTCTGTCCTTAGTTTCATCTAGGCAGGAGTTTTTTTCACATATAAAAAAACTATAAGAGACGAGTATATATTATGGTGAGCGAACAGCATTTCAGAAAGTGTGTTCCTCCCTGCCCTTGTTATATCACGGGTGGGGATACACATGATCTGCGTGTTGTTTGTCTGGGAGCGCAGCATGCCCAGTCAGCTCTTGAGGGAGTTGGTTGTGTGCATTGCGAGCGTTTGTACATTGGGTTTTGGTCATCTGATCTGAGAGAGCAAGATGGCGCCTGTAACTGGCAGAGCCGCGGCTCGTCTCCTGCTGTGTAAATTATTAATGGTCTGTTTCTCAGTGTACGTGATCATCTCAGCCTGCATAACAGATGGATGCGTCTTGGCTGTATGGACTTATGACCAGGACTCTTTGTTTCACATCAGAGAGTCGATGGAGGTCCTGTTTAGTAATTACGACAGGTTCAAACAGGCATTTCCTCCTCCATTTGCTATCGATCCTGACTCACCTGACTACTTGCTACTATACCGGGCTCCGGGTAGGGTCCGTAGGAGATTCAGGAAAAGAGGCTTGCGGTCCGGTGTCCAGGTCAGGCGAAGGCGTGCAGCTGCGCGCGGTGGCTCTGTTGTTTTTGGCCGCTGGGACCGCATCCAGTGCCTGCGGCGGATTCCTCTTCTCGATGTGAGCGGCAGCGTATCTTCGCCTCCGCCTGTTCGGATTTCAACGGGTGTCATGGATCCTTCACAGCGCTGGAGTTGTGGTCAGAGATTTTCGCCGCAAATGTTTACTTCCGTGTTTGTGCCGGCTCTTTCCAATTGGACCGTCAGGAGACCATGTGACCGCTGGTCGTGCCTGCAACCAATCCCGTTGCAAAGCAGGGACACTGCCTCCGTGACGTCGTCCAAAATACATTCCGGCCTGTTGAATGCTCGTTCAATTGCGAATAAATCGCATTCATTAAACGATCTTTTCATAAGAGAAGGCCTGGATATTATGTGTTTATCAGAGACATGGCAGAGAGAGGAAGAGCTTATTCATTTAAATGAGCTCTGCCCAGCTGGTTGCTCTGCTATTGGGAGGCCCCGCCCTTCTCGTCGCGGTGGTGGACTGGCTATTGTACACAAGGACATCCACAAATGTAATGAAATTTTGCCCCAAAAATTCTCTTCTTTTGAATTGCAGATGGTAAAGGTGGGGTTTTCATCCCCTTTCTACTGTATTTTGGTTTATCGACCTCCAGGCCCTGCTGCTGTCTTTCTAAAGGATTTTAGTGAATTCTTATCCTCTATAATTAAGATGGAATCTGTTTTAATCCTTGGAGACTTTAATCTTCATGTTGATGACAGCTCATCTTGCCCCACAATGGAATTTTTAACATTGACTGAAACTTTTAATTTCAATCAGCATGTATCTGAGCCCACTCACCAAAAAGGCCATATTTTAGACTTAGTTTTTACACTTGGCCTAGATATATTAAATGTATCTGTAAATGATGTCTATATGAGCGACCATAATATTGTTCTGTTTGATCTTCACTTCAGTTCTGACCCAAAACTTCCAGTAATTATGGTGCGTTCTATTATACCCAACGAACCGTCTCGGACCTCGGATTTGACGTCACGTCCACACTTCAAGCGTTCTATTTGTTTTACGCGTCCGAGTCGGAGAAAAAAATGGACGCCACCCGGAAAGCTGTTATAATGGTAGCGCTGGCCGAGTACCAGGCACTTACATTAAAACGAAAAAATATTATGACTACACCTTATTAAAACGCAGCCATTTGAACTTGAAAATGTTCAATTTATTAATGTTTTTCATGTTAATCTTCTGTTAGCAACGTCAGTAATTGCACTCACAACAACCGATTCCCATACCTACAGGGGACGCAGTAATACGAGTGATTATAACCGTCATTTAAAATACCAAAGCGGTTCAAAAACAATTCATTCTTACAAGTCACAGGGCGCAGCCATCTTGAATTCCGAAACGGAATTCTTTCTCGGTGTCCTCACGGTTGTCCGACGTCCGAGAGGAGAAATCCGAGGAAAGGGGGCGTGTTGCTAGGCAACGTCTGTCGTCCGAATCGGATCTCCGAGACGGATGAATAATAGAACTTGTGTTGTCCTATAATCTGAAGGTTGGAAAAGCCAGATCTGAATATATTCGTCAACTAGTAACATTAAATAAAAAAAATCCTAAAGTGCTGTTTGATACGATCAATACACTTGTTTGCCCTGCTGCTCCAGTTATCCCTGTTTTTTGTGAAGCTGACAGCAATGCATTTTTGGGTTTTTTCACAAATAAAATTAAAATGATTAAAGATAAAATCCCATCTCATTCGTGTGGCATCACTGCTGTATTTAAGCCAGTCTCAAGCATGTGGTCCACTTTTAGGAACGGTGACGATTTCTGATATTTCTGAATTGGTGACCAGAATGAAGCCATCTACCTGTTCTTCAGACGTCATTCCTTTTAGACTATTCAAAAAAGTGTTTGATGAAATTGGCCCTTGTGTAACTAAAATGGTTAACCTCTCGCTGTCTACTGGCGTTTTTCCAGATGCTTTTAAGCATGCTATAGTGGAACCATTACTAAAAAAGGCAGGTCTGGACCTGTCGGATTTGAATAGTTTTCGGCCTATTTCTAAGCTCCCGTTTTTATCCAAGCTCATTGAGAAGGTAGTCTGCGAACAGTTAACATTTTACCTGGAAAATAGTAACATCTATGAGCCATTCCAGTCAGGTTTTCGTAAACAACACTCTACCGAAACGGCCTTACTGAAAGTGTCAAATGACATTATGATGTCTGCTGATTCTGGAAAACACACTGTTCTAGTTCTCTTGGATCTGTCTTCAGCCTTTGACACCGTCGACCACCAGGTTTTGCTGAAAAGATTAAAGGATCAAGTAGGGCTGTCAGGGTCGGTTCTGCAGTGGTTCACCTCATATTTATCTGGGCGTAGTTTCAGTGTTACAGCTAACCAAATAAGGTCTGGGTCTGCAGACTTGCTCTGTGGAGTCCCTCAAGGCTCCGTTCTGGGCCCTGTTTTATTTTTGTTGTATTTGATCCCTTTGGGAAAGATCATACAAAGGTTCAATGATGTTTCTTTTCACCTATTTGCCGATGATATCCAACTTTACTGCTGCTTCAAGCCATCAGAGATCTGTAAGTTAAACTCCTTGCTTCTTTGTCTTGTGGAAACTAAAAAATGGCTAAGTGAAAACTCCCTGCAGCTAAATGCAGACAAGACAGAAACATTGATCATTGCCCCTGAGGATGTAATCCCTGGGATTAAACAATACTTGGGTGATCTAGGCCAGTCTGCTAAGCCAAGTCTTAGAAATTTGGGAGTTATCCTCGACAAAGACATGTCGTTAGTGCAGCACTGCAAGCAGCTGACGAGAAACTGCTTCTTTCAATTAAGGAAAATCTCGAAACTTAGAAATATGGTTTCAAGAAATGATTTGGAGCTTATCATTCATGCCTTTGTGTCTTCGCGTTTAGACTATTGTAATAGTCTACTTTTATGCCTAAACCAGAAGGAGCTCTCTCGACTGCAATTAGTCCAAAACTCTGCAGCCAGAATTTTAACACGTACAAATAGGAGGTCTCACATATCCCCAATCCTAAAAGAACTTCATTGGTTACCAGTGTCTTATAGGATAAATTTTAAAATTTTGGTTTTAGTTTTCAGAGCTTTACATGGCCAGGCTCCCCCTTATATTAGTGACCTAATTCAGCGTTATGCCCCTGTACGTGCTCTGAGGTCTGTGGATCAGAACCTGCTGACGGTTCCACGCACTCGCTACCGTACTAGAGGTGACCGATCTTTTCAGGCAGTTGCCCCCAGGTTGTGGAATGACCTTCCACCGTCTATGCGCTCCTCTGATTCTGTTGATGTGTTTAAATGCAGACTTAAGACATATTTATTTGTTCAGGCTTTCAATTAGCTACCTGTGGGTTGATATGATCATGTACTGTCTATGTTTTTATTGTGTGTATTTTATGATATAAATTGTTTTTGTTGTAAAGCACTTTGTGGCCCTATACCTGTGAAAGGTGCTATATAAATAAACTTTTACTTACTTTTTACTTACTTACTTATGAGAACGCTCCGCTCCCGCCGTGCCCTCTTCGAGGAGAGTAGTTCGGTGCGTGCTCCCCGTGGTTCTGGTCCCGCTGCTGCCGAGGCACAGAGGCTTCAATCGTGGGGATCGCAGATGGATCTGTCAGCGGGGATGGAGACGGGCTCCGCCCTATCTCTGCCCTTACCTGATAGATCCAGCGCCTCAGATCTGAGTGTGGGAGCACGCGCTGCGGTTTCTCCCACCCGGGCTGAGGCTCCATCACTTCAGCTCCCTGCTAGTGAGGAGCTTATGGTGGTGCTCACTCGAGCTGTAGAAAAACTTAGTATTGAGTGGCCAGTTGAAAGATAGGAGTCTCGCGCTAAAAGCTAATTAGATGAGAGATTTTTGCCCTCGCGAGCTGCAACTCCACGCCGGTGTCTCCCGTTCTTTCCGGATCTCCACACTGAGGTGGCGAGATCATGGAATAGACCGGTGTCAGCCAGAATTTTTACACAACAGACATCTGTGTATTCAAGCATTTCTGGTGCAAAAGATCATGGTTATGGGGCGATGCCTAAAGCTGAGGAGATTTTAGCGAGTCATCTTTCTCCAGATACGGCGTCGTCTTTTAAATCACCGGCGCTGCCCACTAAGCCATTGAGAAATACTTCGGCTTTAGTGGGCAAAGCTTACCCGGCGGCAGGTCAAGCAGCAGCATGCTTACATACTATGTCCATCCTTCAAGTATACCAAGCAGACCTTTTAAAATACATTAGTGAGGGGGATGAAATAAGTGCTGATGTCATCAGAGAGTTAAGACAGGCAGCTGATATCTCTCTCCGTGCCACCAAGGAGACGGCCAGAGCTGTTGGCCGTTCTATGGCAGCTATGGTGGCTACGGAGAGGCACCTTTGGTTGAATTTATCTGATATGAAAGATAAAGATAAATCGATCCTTCTTGACGCCACGCTTTCGACCGCTGGTCTTTTTGGTGACTCTGTAAACTCTGTCATAGAAAGATTTCAAGAGGATAAAAAGCAGGCGGCGGCGCTCAAAAAATTTCTCCCCCTCCGTGTTCATGTCGGAGGCGGGAGCAGCCCGGGCCGTCGAGTAGCTCTTCTCACAGGGCGCAGCAAAAGCGGAGTGTCGCGTCTCGCGCTCCTCCTCAGCAAAACTGGGGCAAGGGCAAGACCGTTCTGAGGACGGTCACTGTCGCGAGGAAGGGTTCATCTATGAAGAAGCCCTGACGCCAAACGTGTCAGGGTGTTGAGGGTGGTCCCCATCGGGAGAGGAAGGTGTTCGCCGCAGCACACGGCGCCCATCCTCTCTCGATGCCCTCAGGGGCCCGTTCTGCCAACCCTGCCTGCGTGTTGGGGCGTAGATGGTCCCAGCGAGCGTTTTCCCGAGGGACGCTCGCTCGCTCCGAGGAGTGATGTAGAGATCTCAGGCCAGTTGTTCCCTGTCGGTGCGCCGTTACACGGTGTCTGTCACACAGAATATTCCAGAGGCCAGTCTCGAGAGACTGGTACCCTTAGTAGAATTTTTGGCGGAATGGAAAAGTCTTCCAAATGTATCTCAGTGGGTCCTGCAGACTATCGAGTATGGGTACGCGATCCAGTTCAGGTCACGCTCGCCACGCTTTCGGGGGTTTTTACCTACAGTAGTGGACCCTGAGCAGGCTCTGGTTATGGAAAAGGAGGTGAAAACTCTGTTTCTGAAGGGGGCGATAGAACGAGTTCTTCCTCCCGACAGAGAGTTGGGTTATTACAGCCGATTTTTCATTGTTCCAAAGAAGGATGGGGGGTTACGTCCAATTCTAGATCTGCGCCTGTTAAATCGCTCAGTAGGGAAGCTCAAATTCAAAATGCTCACTCTCAAGCAGATCGTGTCACAGATCAGGTCTGAGGACTGGTTTGTCATGATAGATCTAAAAGACGCACACTTCCACATTTCCATCCTTCCACAACACAGGACGTTTCTGAGGTTTGCTTTCAGGGGCGATGCATACCAATATCGGGTTCTTCCGTTCGGCCAAGCACTGTCTCCCTGAACTTTTACGAAATGTATGGATGCAGCTCTGGCTCCGGTGCGGCTTCAGGGCATCTGCATTTTAAACTATATCGACAATTGGTTGATTCAATGTGTCCGTCCAACAGCGTAGATGTATTCTTATTTGTAGCGTTTATTTTTTATTATTTTCCGTAATTTGATCATTTTCCACGACTCAGTGGTTGGAGTCGTGGTCATCATTTCAAACTGCATTAAAAGTTCTTCATCAAGGTCCACTTCATTTCAAATGACAAACAGTTTACTATTTGGAAATACTACAATTTAAAATAATTTTCTATTTTACTAATTTTACTAAATAGATCCTTCAGAAATCATTCTAGTACGATGATTTTCTACTCAAGAAACATTTCTTACAATCATCAATGTTGGGAACAGTTTTTGAGAAGCTTCACTGTCTGAGTTCTCCGGCCACTCTTCACACGTCACAATAGGGTTGCCAACTGTCCCGAATTAGTCGGGACGTCCAGCATATTGGGCCTAATTTATTTGTACCGCACGGGACCTCTCTTTTCCGGATTAAATAGCAGCACAACCGTTGTCAACAATAATAAATGTTTCCCGAGCATCAAATCATCATATTAAAGGGCACCTATTATGGAAAATTCACTTTTACATGGTGTTTGAACATAAATGTGTGTTGGCAGTGTGTGAGCAAAACCACCCTAGAGTGATAAAAATCCACCCAGTGGTTTTTTTCAATCTCAATAAATCATATGCACTGTCTCAGAACGAGCTGTTCTAAGATTCAGCTCTTTGTGACGTAGAAAGTGAGAAAGGGGTTTGATTGACAGTGTGGTTGTGGCATAGACCCCGCCCTCGGTGATCTGTACACACCATCCGACATTGTTTCAACGACAGCCGGTAATATCTCTTGGAAACATAAGTGTTCTGTCGTGGACTCGTGGGTTAATCCTATTGTTGTGGTTTAAAAGTTAATCCTCAAGTGTGGATCGTCGTCTACTGTTTGCGATCCACCGTCACCTCCAGTAACAGTAAGTGTATTTTATGATTTTTGAGCAAATAGTCTTTTCAGTCTGTCAGCCAATTCATCAACAAATGCGTCTAAAGTTGTCGTCGTCGACGTAGGATGTCTGTGTATATAATTTAAACCTTGTTTGTATAGTGTGTAACACGTTTATAAATATATTTTTAAAGATATTGTATTAAAAACTGCATATATGTTGTTGTTCTGTATGTTAGCCATCTTCTCACATTTGCCACAGAAGCACCTGTATGACAAGTAAACATGACGCCACAGGTCCCTCGCATAAATGTAATTTCGCTTACGTAGCAAACTTTATCACAGTATGTGTATGTAGTTTCAAAAAATTGAGTTAGTGTTTGTATCTGTGTGTGTGTTGCACATCCATACTTGCAAAAAGACGCGATTACAACTCTATAAGTACATAAATGTATCAAATAACCATACCGAGACGTACTGGTCCATTCTCATTTGTGTTTATTCCGCCGGAGTCTCTTCGTACTATTTATATATTCCGATTCAAACGTACGCTGAATGACAGACAAAACAGCGCGTCTTTCACTCTCTCAGTACCGACTGCCATTGGTATCAAGTTACGCCCTCATCCAAAGGCAGGGCGGGGATATGCAGCTCATTTGCATTTAAAGTCGTATACACCCAAAACAGCTCATTTTTAATCAGGCCCCAAAATGACATTTTCAAATGGTTATAATAAATTAACTGTGGGGTATTTTGAGCGGAAACTTCACAAATACATTCTGGGGACACCCAAGACTAATATTACATCTTGTAAAGAGGGGCATAATAGGTGCCCTTTAAAATGATTTCTGAAGTGTTATGTGACACTAAAGACTGGAGTAATGATGCTGAAAATTCAGCTTTGCATCACAGGAATAAATTACCTTTTTTTAACTATATTTTCAATAGGAAACAGTTCTTTTAACGTTTAAATATACAGTATTTCACAATTTTACTGTATTTTGATTAAATAAAAGCAGCCTTGGTGAGCATAAGATACTTTTTTCAAAAGATACTTATTTTTTGATGTTAGCTAATTTAGTTTTTTTTTTTTTTTAAATAACCAGTTAAATTTACACAGTTTAAAAATTATCACGTGTGTTATTAAAACTCAGTTATTTTATAAAACTATGAACTTGGACAACATTTTTAATTCAGCTACCTAGCAGTGTGACTTTCTTTATATATACATGAGAACACTGAACAAAACATAAAACTAAATGTTTATTACTTATATCCACAAACAAAAATAGGCAAATAGTAAACCGAACATCCACCAATCCAAAACAGATTTAGTTCATTATATTCTATATTTTAAATCAATTGAAAATATTATTTTAAAAAGTGATAATGCTCTATAAACCATTTATACAAATAGACTATTTATAAAAAATAATTTATACAGTCCTCGAATTTGATTAGTTAAGTGGATTTCAAGATGTTTCATGGTATTCCAGACTGTACGTAGTTGAAGCAGAGCGATTCAAGAACTTTCTTTTCTTTTGCTGGAATTCCTCTTGTGCCTCTTCTGCATTTCATTGACTTCTGCTTTGTTCTGTGACTACTTTGCTCTGTTTTTCTGTTTATCAGCAGTTACTGTTCTAATTTCCTAGATGCTTAAATTATGTTATGAATTACTTATTTTGTTTTCCTTTTTGCACACTCTCACTTTGATTTTCAATTACATGTTGAAACACAACATCAGCCTCCTACATGTTTTACTGAAGAAAGTCTCTCCATTTGCTTACTAACGAAATGAAATTCAAGAGCAATCTTAAACTGTACACACCATTTACATTATTCCCCACGTATTTCCCGTTTGAGCTCCTTTACATATGTGTGGTCCTTTCCATGAACAACCTCCATGATGGCCAAAGCCTGAAACACAAACCATAAATCACTTAGTACTGGCATTTACAGAGTATATATGTTTTACTTTTGTCTGTAATCCTAAAACCTGAAGGAGAATTAGAATTTTCTGTAGTTTTAAAAATGTAAGTTAAAAAAATGTGGACTGCATTTATTTCACGGACCCAAAGCGCTTTACATATTGCCTCGCATTCACCCATTCACTCACTCACACACACACACACACACACAGCTGGGGTTAGGTGTCTTGCTCATGGACACCTCGACACTTGGTCAGATGGAACTGGGGATTGAACCACCAACCTTCCAGTTTGTAGACAACCTACATGAACCATTGAAAAAAAATCTGCCTTATGTATTAAGGAACCTTGTGAATTTTGATTCCCAAAGTCTTAAGAATCAAATAATTGATTGTTTTTAGAATCAACTCATATAGATTGTTGCATCCAGGATAAGCACAAGTGAGTACAAGTGAGACCGTTTGCCTTCAGGCTGTGGATTACAGGTAATAATGATCAAGCGTTGCGTCAGTTCCGGCAGGTTCGTTAGTCAAGCTCGCATCAGCTGACTCTCAGCTGATCCACTTCTACCTATACAACGTCTATCACTGTATTCATTTATAAGCTCCTTCAAGAATTATCAACAGCTATCGCGTCCTCATGAGCCAATTCCCTCCTCCATCCCCAGCTCCTCCTCTCCATGCAGGATTTGGCATTCTGATTCCCCTTGAATCAGAATAAATTCTTGAATTATGTTATGCATTGAAATGAATGAATGATATCTGCAATACATTCATGTTGGTTCTGTTCTGTTTACCCTAACAGGGCTCCAGAATAACTTTGGAAAATTTAGCGCAAGCAGAAAATTTAGGCACACACCTTAAATCAGCCTGCAATGCAATTATTCAAATTTCCCCCAAAATAACTGTAATACTGACAAATTCTTTAATAATAAATAGACTTAACATTATGATATGCTGTTTTATTTTAAGTTCACAGGGCTCCAGACTCAAATTTGAGGGCAGCACCACCTCAAATGAGAACTCACACCGAGTTCTACGGGAAAAAAAAATAAAAAATCTGGTAGCACTGGGGCTAACAATAAATCACTACGCTTAGGTTTAGATTTAGAGTGTAGGTGAAATTAACTTTAGTTATTATCATTTATAACAGGGTTTCTCAAACTGCAGAGTTTAGCTCCAACCCTGAGCAAGCTCAAGGTCTTCAGGATCACTAGAAAGTCACAGGTAGGTGTGTTTGATCAGGGTTGGAGCTAAACTCTGCTGGACCATCCAGGACCGAGTTTGAGAAACACTGATTTATAATGTCTTAATATTGATTAAATATTAAATTTAATAACATGTAAGGCTGATCTGATCCAAACCTGTATGAATAACAGAGTCTGTATGACTCAACAGAGTCTTTACACTTTTTAAATGCGTCTTGTGTTTCTGGATGCGACCGTTTCCTGACTTCATCTGATGGCTTTGGTTGATGTCTTACATATAGGCAGACTCTCCTTCTTTAATACGGAGGTACGAGTTCCCTCTGCCGTTACCCCCCAAGCGTTCGCGGTTCAACTTTTAGCTAAAGTGGTGGAACATTTTCAGTGAAGCTATTGGAGCTTGTCCGTTAGCACTTTTAGAGCTCCAGTCACTGTACGCTTTCTTACATTCTGCTAAATATCTGCTTTTGTTTTCCACAAGAGAAAGTCACACAGGTTTGGAATGACGTAAGGGCCAGTCAGTTTTGGAGGAGCTTGTACCTTTTGAAGGGAACTGATGCCTGTGGACTTCCTGTCCAGAACGATGTAGAGTCTGCCCATCTTCATATACATAGATGCAATATTTAGAGAGTGTGCTGGATAAAGGACACTACAGATACAATGCAGACAATATAAATGTTAGTATACGTACAAATATCAATTTATGTAAACACAATTTATGCATTATAAACTAGGGCTGGGTAATAAATATCAATTTCTCGATATTAATCGATTCTCATTTTTACGAACCGATATCGATTCTTAAGTCTCAAGAATCTATTATATTAGTCATCCTGTTTCATTTGAATGAATGGGACATTGTATCGCGGCTGCGCACATCCAAAAAATCGCAATAATCTTTGTCTTTTTTTACTATTGATATGAAACAAAGTCTCTATTTTAAAATTACGTCCATTTTCTTTAAAAATTCAAAAACATAAATAACGTTTTGGCGCTGTGGCGTGAGATCGCTCTGGCTCAGCTCAAGAGAAGCAGCAGCGCTGATCTCTCTTCCGGGTTAATAATACCAGTTACAGCGCGAAATAAACATGAATGAGCATCTGAAAGTGTGTTAAAGATAGAGTACAACTTATTGAAATCCGGATCATGTCACATTGATTCACTCAATCAGCGTTTCAACCGTGGAAAGACTTCAGTTAAACAGCTTGTAATCAATGTATCGTCATATTTACCTCAGAAAACCCACATAAACTCGTTAGTCATCTTGAAAAAATAACTCTAGAGAGTTATTTATGTATATATATTTTGCTAAATATATACATCATATTACATATATGTAATATTACAATATTTAATATTTAAATATGCATTAAATATTGAAGAACATTAAGATTATAATGCATATATGCATTATAATCTTAATGTTCTTCAATATTTAATGCATATTTAAATTTATATGGCAAGTTTCTATGACAGCCACCATATAAATGTTTATATTTTATATAATCTTCTTATTATAAAAAATAAAAAAGTGTAATTTAAGTGTTTGTAGCTACAAAATTACCTTCAAATTAGGCTAATGAAGCCTAGTAGGCTACAACTAAACTCCCATAGTTTACAGCATTAGTTAAGAGATTTGATTTCCTTGAGAAAATTTGCCATTTATTGTAACTGATATCCCAGATAATCAATATTGAATCGAATCGGAATCGAAAGCGAATCGAATTGTGAAATTTGTGTCAATGGGCTATATGCACGCATAAGTTCCGCATTTGACGCAAGGATGCTCGTCCATTTCCGGTTGTGTAGATTAAAGCGGAGGAAAACCGGAGAAAACGGGATTATGGCAGAGTCTTCAATATTTACTGTCCTCCCGTCTTTGAAACGAAACGTACATACGTTTAGATGTAATTTTATATATAGTTATGTTTATTTAATATAATTTTAAAAAGAAGCATAAACACAACGAGGGGTGTCTGTTTTATCTGTTTTTGTGACTAACGTTTCATTAGTATAACCATGGAGTATAAAATTCAATATAAATTCTCGGTATTGCATTGGACTCTATGATCGGCGGAAGTTATCGAGCATCCTTAATCCTTCACCGGAAATACCGCCGTGCATAGAGCCCATGCCCAGCCCTAAACATATACATATTTACCTTCACATATATTATATTTGTGTGTTTTTACGTGTATGACTTCATGACTTTTTCGCCATAGCGAACTGCTTCATCGTAATTCTCCATGTAGAGACATACGCCCATGGCCTGGTACATCATATGAAGGATGTAGACATTGGAGTCATCAAACACGGTGCTCATCTTATCAATGCTGAGCTCACACATCTCCAACAGCTCAGCCGGGCGTGAACGACAGTCAAGATTCAATAAATGTTTGACTTAACCTTTTACGTTATTTAATGACCTTCAATAAAAACAACAACAGTTGTCAGCTAAGTTGTTCTAGGTGGTTAAAAAAACAAGAACATTAACAGTTTTTGTGCATCTCTGTACAACCTTTAGAAGGACCCAGTGTCAGGAACAAGTGGATGGTTTATTTTTAATGGTGGTCCAGGTCATGTTGGAGGATTATATCTCAGTTTGGAGCATTTGAATGCAGATTGTTTTATAAACCAGGCTCAGTGTAATGAAGAGAACGATGAAGATGAAGCCAATTGTATCTGACAGCAGCTACATCGTAAGGTTTCATAATGCTTTGTCTGTTAGTGAGTGAATGTTGATACTTTTTCCTGTGCTATGACGTTAGCTATTCTTAACAGTCAGTTTACTGAAAAGCCTTAAAAATATCCCTTAAAAACTGATCATTCCAGACAAAGAGTCAGAATGAGGGTTGAAAAATTATCCTATTACTTTTTTTTTTTTTTTTGCAGGTAACGCTTCCTTTTACAGTCCAGTTACCCATTTAAATACTATGTACTTATTTTAGTAACTACAATTACTGGGTAATAACTTTCTAGGTATGTACACTGTAAGCAGTGTTGGGTAAGTTACTCTAAAAAGTAATTAATTACTAGTTACTAATTACCTCTTCAAAAGTGTAATTAGATTACTGTACTAATTACTCTCTCTAAAAAGTATTTAATTACTTTTAATTACTAATTACTTTCAAAATCCCATATCAATCTCAACCAGCTGAATAATACATGGATAGACATGAATGTGTTTTAATTTTTTCAAATAAATACTATAAAATTGCATGAATTATCTCTAAACTGACCAAGGTGGAGAAGGTTACATTATAAAAACATACTTTTTAGCATCAGACAATACATTTTGATGTTAAACCCACTATTGTTTTATGTCTGATCTCATGACATTTCACACTTTTTTCATACATATTTTACAATAGTTCATACGAATTTGTACGAGTGCGGTCGTAATATTTAGACACCTCATAAAATGCATACGAATCGCTGTGAGATCGGATTGATCTATACACAGTATTTACCTCAATTACATCAGAAGTAACTGTAATTAAATTACAGATAAATTAAGAGTAATCCCTTACTTTACATTTTCAAGGGAAAAGTAGTTCAATTACAGTAACTACTTACTTAGTAATTAGTTACACCCAACACTGACCGTAAGTACTGTGCTGTAAAAGGAAGCGTTACCAAAATTTTACCTTAAAATAATAAAAATGTCACGATATTTTGTTCACTATTTTGTTCACTTGAAAAACCAACATAATTTGATACAGAAGTTTAAATAAATGTTTAAATCACTAACCCTGTAAGCACTAGTAATAGTGATGCTTGACTTAGCAAACATTATTAATCATAACCTATTTAAAACATACATGAACAACAATATTTTGAATAATTGGCAGTACTGTGAATCAAACAATCAAGTAACACTGTAGTTATGCAAACAAATTTAGCACAATATTAGCAAAAAGGTCAAAAAAAGGATATTTTTCTCATGTTTGGCCCCACGGAAGTCTTCCATCGTCTTCCGGGCATAACGCACCATATCCCTGGTATCCTTTTGACTGATCTTATCCCCCAGCTTCCGCATCTTCATCTTCACCTTATCCTACAGACCCACAAGAGTAAAATGATATGATCAACAAATTATATTATAATATAAAATATCATAAAATGTCATTTAATAAAATCTCTCTCTTGTAAATGGGATGGTTCCCGATTTTAACCTTCAGGTAGATGGTTTAGAGTCGAACTGTTTCAAACACATTTGAGGTCTTGCAAAATCAAACTAAACCTTTTTAAATGGTAGTTTATATTTTACATTTTATTGCTTAATTATGTTGTGCTATGACGTTTATACGTGTTCATCTTGTACACTCACCTAAAGGATTATTAGAAACACCTGTTCAATTTCTAATGCAATTATCTATTAAACCAATCACATGGCAGTTGCTTCAATGCATGTACACTCACCTAAAGGATTATTAGGAACACCATACTAATACTGTGTTTGACCCCCTTTCGCCTTCAGAACTGCCTTAATTCTACGTGGCATTGATTCAACAAGGTGCTGAAAGCATTCTTTAGAAATGTTGGCCCATATTGATAGGATAGCATCTTGCAGTTGATGGAGATTTGTGGGATGCACATCCAGGGCACGAAGCTCCCGTTCCACCACATCCCAAAGATGCTCTATTGGGTTGAGATCTGGTGACTGTGGGGGCCATTTTAGTACAGTCAACTCATCGTCATGTTCAAGAAACCAATTTGAAATGATTCCAGCTTTGTGACATGGTGAATTATCCTGCTGGAAGTAGCCATCAGAGGATGGGGACATGGTGGCCATAAAAAGATGGACATGGTCAGAAATGCTCAGGTAAGCCGTGGCATTTAAACGATGCCCAATTGGCACTAAGGGGCCTAAAGTGTGCCAAGAAAACATCCCCCACACCATTACACCACCACCA
The DNA here is from genome assembly GCF_988280905.1 of Pimephales promelas. Classification (NCBI taxonomy): domain Eukaryota; kingdom Metazoa; phylum Chordata; class Actinopteri; order Cypriniformes; family Leuciscidae; genus Pimephales; species Pimephales promelas. The sequence goes on from NC_142781.1 coordinate 5,815,410, forward strand.
CCAGCCTGCACAGTGGTATCAAGGCATGATGGATCCATGTTCTCATTCTGTTTACGCCAAATTCTGACTCTACCATCTGAATGTCTCAACAGAAATCGAGACTCATCAGACCAGGCAACATTTTTCCAGTCTTCAACTGTCCAATTTTGGTGAGCTCTTGCAAATTGTCGCCTCTTTTTCCTATTTGTAGTGGAGATGAGTGGTACCCGGTGGGTTCTTCTGTTGTTGTAGCCCATCCGCCTCAAGGTTGTGCGTGTTGTGGCTCCACAAATGCTTTGCTGCATACCTCGGTTGTAACGAGTGGTTATTTCAGTCAAAGTTGCTCTTCTATCAGCTTGAATCAGTCGGCCCATTCTCCTCTGACCTCTCGCATCAACAAAGCATTTTCGCCCACAGGACTGCCGAATACTGGATGTTTTTCCCTTTTCACCCCATTCTTTGTAAACCCTAGAAATGGTTGTGCGTGAAAATCCCAGTAACTGAGCAGATTGTGAAATACTCAGACACCAACAACCATGCCACGCTCAAAATTGCTTAAATAACCTTTCTTTCCCATTCTGACATTCAGTTTGGAGTTCAGGAGATTGTCTTGACCAGGACCACACCCCTAAATACATTGAAGCAACTGCCATATGATTGGTTGATTAGATAATTGCATTAATGAGAAATTGAACAGGTGTTGCTAATCCTTTTGGTGAGTGTATATGTGTAATTGGGTCCAAACCAAATTTCCCTAAATGAGTAAATAAAGTGTGTTCCATCCATCCCACACACCATGGATTTGGTTGTGCACTCTTTGCAGTCACAGCTGAAGTAGTAGATGTCTCGGAGTTTCTCGATCCTGTCCTCTGTAGGGTACAGCAGGTCTATGTAGCTGATGTATATCTACAAACACAGACAAGAAAGCTGTCAGTCACTGAAACTCAACGATAACCTGCAGAGTGTAAAACGTCAGGATCATGACAGATTAAATTTTAATTGCTATCGACTTTGTTGAAAAATCCAACATAATCCAGCATGAATTCCATGTTTGTCCAAGCTGGTTTATGCTCATTAGAGATGACATGGTGCTCGCTGGAGGAAGCAAAACCAGCTGTTCTCAAGAAAAAACTGAGCTGGTTTTACAGATATATGGTTTTATATATATATACTGTGTACCCCCTTTTTTACTGTGCTATTACACTGTCAAATGTGGAGCTGTGATTTAAACCAAACGCTATTGGCTATTTTACAGCCTGTTTCAGTGGAAATTACATCAACACATTTAATAACAAAATGCCATTTGTTGTATTTTACTATGCTTTCCATGCATGCATGTTATAAACTGACATGCAAAATGATGGTGTTCTGAACTGATATCAATGGCATGTCAGAGGTGTGTGTTTGTCTGTGTATTTGTCCGGTTTCGTGTCATCTGAGGCCAAAGTTTGATTTTGATAGAATGTTTTTTGGAGTAAAATATTTGAGATTGACATGTGGTTCAGTTTAATACACAGGAACATTATTAATTTGACTGCACTGACACTGTTAAATAAGAACAAAACTGCTGAGCTGAGCTGGATGATGACACCACTGTTTTCAGCCGTTTTATAGCCGATTCGGCCGATGCTTTTGCAACATAGACACTGGTCATGAAATGAATTCAAACAAAATTGACTCAAAGTAAATAACAACACTATTGTCTTTTGTCGAGCTGCTTTAAAGATGAATTGAACTCATTTGATAATTGATGAACTTTAAACAGAACTGAAACAGCACTGAACTGACTTCAGCTGAATACTGAATTGATATTGTAATTTTGATTTTTGTACAAATTGGTGTGTTATGAGTTTTGTGTTTATAGTTGTGATAAAATGATGACTTGTTTCATAAATTGTGTTTTAACAATCATGAAAAACTGTAGCTTAACTTCACTGATCAGTGACCTAGGTGTAAAAACAGGGACTCAAACACCGGCTGATTGTCGATTGGCGTCTTTGTTGGAATTTACTTTGCATCATTTTTTGTAGATATAACTTATAACATTATTTTATATAGGAAGCGACGTTAATTAAGCAGTTTTCAACATTATTGACTATATTGACTAATTGAAACATATCGATTCTAGATTTATTATTCTTTAAAAACATTGTTAGTGCATTGTTAATATTTGTCAGTGTTATTTTTCCATCATATTTTTGTCAACAGTGTGTTTTAATTTAAATAGATTATCACAATAATGTGACTTTGCCCTAGTCTTTGTAATGGTTGACAATTTACTGACATTCTGTCAGTAATTTTGTGACTACATTAACTCTGATGAGATGGCAACGACATACTGACCTCTTCCCCTGGACTGATCTCCTGCACCGCCCGCACTTCAGCATTGACACCTCTGTATGTGATTATGACATTGGGACAGCAGCTGTGGTTCATCAGGGCAATGCTAAGAGAGCAACAGAAACACAATACAGAAATGTGGGAGATGAAAAGTGGAAAATAAATAGTGTAACAAAAAACCTCAGAGAGGATTGTAAAGGATGAAGACATAAATGGGAAAAATGAGAGGTTGTAAAGGAGTCTGACAATGTCCCCACTCAGACCTTCTGGATGTGTTTCTCTAAGTGGACTAAAAATGCTGGATTGAGACTGTTGGATAAGGAACTGGATTGATTTGACCTAATTTAGGTTTGTAATCACTCATAATCAGTGTTGGGAGTAACGCATTACAAAAGTAATACATTACAGTAACATATTACTTTTTGCTGTAACGCAGTAGTGTAAGGCATTACTAATCAATTTTCAGTAATATTTTACTCGTTACATGTTCAGTGAGGCTTGTATTACAGTTGTATTACAGTGTATTGTTTTACTTCTTAAAGGCAACAGACTATGTGAAAGTTTTAAAGCAGTCTTTCAGTGCCAGTTCACAGCGGTCGCGTTTGTAACATTGTTTTTTCCTCATAAACGAACACGAAAACTAAAATAAAATGAATATTTTAAGTTCTATGGAGACTGGAGAGCCAACCCTTCCTCATCCGATTTGCGCAGTGCAATTAACAGAATTACAAAAAATCGATTTTGCCTCCTATTTTTTTGTCACGCATGAATGTGTGTCTTTTCCCTAATATTAAAAATAAAACATAGACTGATATTTGTCTAATGTCTGGAGTCAGGAAAAGGAAGTAGCCTATATACGTTTCAATTACAAAATTTTTATTTCAAGTTTTGACTGCAAATGTCATCATGTCCATAATGCTGGACATCCCCAATTTAAAATAATTTATCCTCAACTAGTTTTGTGGTGTAGGTCTACGTATTTTATAATGTTAACTTCAAATAATACTAATAGCCTAATTTAAAGATAAGGCAGCATTGGATATGGACGGTAAGGAGAATAACGCTGGAGTTGGAAGAGGTTTGTCGTGATTCTGTAGGTTTGTGGATCTGAGTCGTGTGGCGAATCGCGATTTCGGTTTCATATTGCATATCGTTACAGCCCAAAAGTTAAGTTCTAATTAGTTATTTTGGTGAAAGTAACTCAAAAGTAATACATGAGTAATGTAACGCATTACAATTCTGGGACAGTAATATTGTAAGGTAATGAATTACTTTTAAATAACAGTAACAAGTAATACCTAATGTATTACAGTTTCGAAGTAACTTGCACAACACTGGCAGTAACCCAATGGTTCTGGGCTGGGAATGTGGGTGGGAAAGCACAGCAAGCACATCACATGTTCCAGGGGTTCCCTACAACGGGTTGTCAACTCTGGCCCTTGACCCATCTATAACGGTCTAGTAATCCTGAAGACCTAGTTTAGTTTGTTCAGGTGTGATTACGGTTGGAACTGAAATCTGCATGCGAGTGGACAAAGTTATGAACGCCTGCTTATCAACTTTGCCTATCCATGTTCCTGATGCTCATGACAGGAATATGCGGACAACACGCAACTTTCAAATTTAGTCTACATATACAAGTTAGAAGGTTTCATCCTTGTCCAGTATCAGTATCAGTAGCGCTATTTCTCTACAGAAGTTCTGAAAATGTATTTGTACTTGTTTAAACTTGTTCATAGAGCTTGTCAACATGGGTACGGGTTGATATTAGCTCTCCAGAAGTTTGATGCTATTCTGTCTCAGTGCTGCCAAGCACAGCAAAAACTCCAGTGTTAAATGAACTCTCTTGGGAGTTTATTTGGCTCCAGACTCAAGTGTTAGAGTGTTCAAATATGAGTGTTGAATTAACATAAAGAGATAATTAAGTGAATAATTGAGTGATAATTGATTGAAAATCAATTAAGTTATAACTGCTAGATGAACAAAGAGAAAATGTGATCAGGTTATGTTTTGACATAATCATCACTTGACCTGAACCACCAAACTCATTTAGAGAGTATTTACCTTGTTGATTACAGCAACACTGTGATTCTATAACAAACATTTATTAATTACCAACATTTTCAATATAATCAAAACTAGTTCTTAAAACGTTGTTCTGATTGAAACACTTTGAAAAATTATTTTACTTAGACACACTGACATCAATAATCAGCCTGTGAATCTCAACAATGGTGACGATAACAAAGCATGTTGCAGTGCATTCTGGGTGCCACCAATCAAAACTCATTCATGGGTCCCATCATGCATTGCGGTATGGATACATTATGATCTGATTTGTCTTAGTAATTTCCTCATCCTAATTAAATATTTTGTTTGTCACCATTGTCGAGATTCATACACTGATTCTAGATGTCCGTGTATGCCAAAAAGGGAGATATATTTTATCAGAACAACTTTTAGGAAATCCTTTGGATTAAATTGAAAATTCAAGATCTTATGTTGTAATTATCAATATAAATATAAGTCAGAGATTAGGCTCTAAATGAGTTTAGTGATTCAAGTCAAACGATGATTATGTTAAAACACAACATAGCCATCACCTTTACTCTTTGTTTATCTGGCTGTTTACCACTCAGTTTCAGCAGCCAAACAAAAACAAAAATGTATAAATGTGAGATTCAAGAGCCCAACTAAAGCAGACACTGATCACCATAATAGTGACTTACAAATAGTGATTTTCACCTTCAGTGATTTTGTAGTAAAACTCATTCATTTCTTGAATTTCTCTTTTTGTTTTCGCTTTTGAAAGCAACTTTTGTGTTTGTAGTTTGACGTCTCCATATTGATATTGTCTGTCTCAAGTTCAACGTTTTTACTGTTTTACACACAATACGCAAGTTCACTTATCAACCAGGGGATTACCCAGAAGTGTTACCTTTCACTGTGAAGATCTAAACATATTTAGATATATCGAAATCATCTTCCATTGCGATTTCCTGTGTATCTAAATATGTTTAGATCTTCACACTGAAAGGTAACACTTCCGAAATCTCTGTGTAAGCAATGAGTGGTGTACACGCGCAAGCGATCACTTCCGGCGCATGCGCAGACCGAAGCGCCCGTGCCTTCAAATCCCTTGGACGTGGCTGTGGTTACAAGAGGTAAAAACAATATAAATACTGTTCGTTTTCTCACACAAACCACTCGTTTCGTGTCTTAGGCCATCAACGTGTACTTACATTTACGAGTCATTAAATCATGTTTAATTTGGACTTCTCTGTGCATGCTCTTTGAGGTGGTGACCATAGACCTCCATTATATGACTGACAGACAAGAACGGTTTGATCAAAAAATATCAAAATTGAAAATACCGTGGAAACAAAACTAAAACATAAAACATATCAACAATTAATTTCAAAGTGAACTATCCCTTTAATAAAAAGCCCTTGTTTCCTGCACTTGAGTCCTCGTTACTTCCACCTATCCAAAACCAAACACTAGTTCTGTCTCAGATATGTTAGGTCATGAAGGCAAAGGCACTTTCATATCATTTATACTGTGTGTGTGTAAGTAAATATTCAATATTAAATATTCTTATTTTGTTCTTTGCGCTTTACAAAAACATAAAGCCTTGTGAGAAGAGCACATTGTCAGAGAGATTGTGTATGTGTGTACTTGTGCTTACTCTGGAAAAATAGCTAAACCCAAGTTTGAGAGCTCCTCGTCCTCCACAGTAAAGCCGTTACAGTGAACCTGTGTGAAGGAGACACAACATATCATGCCAATCTTTTACTTTAATTAGATTAGTGACCCTTTGTGGAAACCCCTTTGGTTACAGTTGCTACATATCTTACAGAATATTTCATATAAAATGTTCATAAAGTGCCAATAATGGAATAGATGGAAATAAGTATAAATAGATAGATAGATAGATAGATAGATAGATAGATAGATAGATAGATAGATAGATAGATAGATAGATAGATAGATAGATAGATAGATAGATAGATAGATAGATAGATAGATAGATAGATAGATAGATAGATACTTTTATTTCCCTATTGATGTGTAATTTTATATATATATAATTATACAAAAATGTGTTATTTATTTATGCATTTATTTATTTATTTCCACTTTTATTTATTTCTAAATGTATACATTTATTTATTCATGTATTTATTTATTTTTACATTTATTGCTCTGTATGCTATTGTGTTTTACTTCAGACATAGCAATCAAGCTCAGAGTGAGTGGCAGTGCTGAAGCTTTGAGGCCACAGTGACACCTTGTACACTACGCAAGAGGTTTGTGGACGTAACTTTACAGGTGTGTCACAGGAAACAAATGACTTAGAGATGGGTAATATGGCCAAAATCTATGTCCATTAACTTTACTTGGCTATTTAGGCTTACCATACCCTGATCAACTCTTTATTCCGGACATGGCCGTAAATTATTATCTACACTATTTATCCACATTTTATGCCATGCATTGTATATCCGTCTTTATTGTCCAGTAATTTATTTATTTAGGTATTTTTATTTATTAACTGGGAAGGACTGAGCTAACAGTCAACACTTCTTTACATTGTGTTTACCTGTGAGAAAAGTGTGAGCAGGGCCTGATGATCAGGGAAGTCCATGTGCTTGGAGTAGAAGTGATGAAGGCCAGCTATATGTGCTTCAGTCATCTCTCTTTTCTCATTATCCAAATCCTCCATGTCTGTGAGAAGATGAAGATATCATAACATTATCTAGCAGCTGCATGATGCGTAAAGTCAACACAAAAATGGCTTGTCAACATGTTGTACATTTGGAGACACTAGCTGTAGTTGTGGAATCATATATTTCAAGAAAAGAAAATATATGGATATGTGTGTAAAAACTGCTTAATGAAAACTGTCTAACCAAACTGTCTACCTTCTTTTCTCTGAAATACTACAACAATATAAACAGACTCAGTTTTTGTTGACTCAAATATTGTTTAACCAAATAGCAGAAGTTGCCTGCATACTAAAAAAAAGTAATCAAAGTATCAAAAATGTATCTTTAATTTGACTTTTTGCCTGTGAAAAAACTGCAAAGTGTATTAAAAACTGACCAGAGAGCAAACGTTTCAGCCCACAGCTTTCTTCAGTGCTCATAGAAAATAATGTTTAATACAATGGAAACAGAAAACCATCGCCATCTTACAACGATTCAACGTTTGTTACTTCCCTGACATCTGGAATCTGATAACAACACCCATTTTTAACAATGGAGAAAGTTTGGACAACACTAATTAGATGCATTTGTGTGAGCAGAAAGCTGCAGAAATTATTCTGTTAAAAAAAAAAAAAAATAAATCAAATTAAATCAAAAAGTAAAAGCACAAAATACTAATTTTCACTTCTAACGCCACAACTGGAAGCCACTCATTAGGGATCTGCATCTCCATAGCTCAGGCCGATGCATTACGCATCTCGATGCATAGCCAACGATGCGATAAATTAAAGATACATATAAGCAGCTGCAATGCAATACGACTCACTACTCGTACATAGCGGTGCGATCCGATTTCAATTCGATTCAACGCGATGCGATTCAATTTAATATGATGCAATGGAGAAAATGATATGCAATTCAATATGGGACAGATAGTTAACTTTTATTTCTTTTGTTCAGACATACAGCAAAAGTAGCTTAAGTGCCATCTGACTTTTAACGCATGGTTCTTTCATATTTTTTCACAAAACCAAAAGATTAAATAAAAGCAGGTGCTGTTTTAACATAAACAATAATAAAAATTAAAAAACCTTTCACAAACAGGTCTTTCATAACTGTATATATATATGAAAAACTATTTTTTGCAGTCACAGGCTTCTGTAAACCAGATTAACTTAATGTCTTAGGTGTAAGTCGCTTTACAAGCGTCTGCTAAATGTCTAAATATAAGTAAAATGTGACTCTCAGGACACGCCTCCGTAGTGTTGTGTGATATGTCATATTCATGTAGCAGTGCCAGCAGTCGCGAAGAGAGAACGCGCTTGAGCAATAGTTCAGAAAGGTGAAATCAATCTAGTTGAACTGGACGCGCGAATGAGGCGAAATCACACTGCGTTAAACGCGTCTCGCGCCGCAGGACCTCCATACCCACGTCAAGGCGTCTTTACATTGACTTAACATGGAAATCACTCGCTACAGATGCTCGTTTTGCGTTCGGTGTGAATGCAGCAGTTACATAATAAAATATTGGTCACAAATGATTGGTCACTTTCTAAATAGTAAAAGTATAGCGCATCTACTAATAATCATATTAGAATAAATAGTTTTTTACCGATGCAAATGGGCTATATGCACGCATAAGTTCCGCATTTGACGCAAGGATGCTCGTCCATTTCCGGTTGTGGAGATTTAAGCGGAGGAAAACCGAGGAAAACGGGATTATGGCAGAGTCTTCAAAATGTACTGTCCTCCCGTCATTGAAACGAAACGTACGTTTAGATGTAATTTTATATATAGTTATGTTTATTTAATATAATTTTAAAAAGAAGCATAAACACAACGAGGGGTGTCTGTTTTATCTGTTTTTGTGACTAACGTTCCTTTAGTATAACCATGGAGTATTAAATTTAAATTAAATTATCGGTATTGCGTTGGACTCTACGATCGGCGGAAGTTATCGAGCATCCTTAATCCTTCACCGGAAATACCGCCGTGCATAGAGCCCATTACCGCAATTTACAATTTACCGATGCGAATCATCCTTACCACTCATATGTATTCTGTGGCAACAATATGTCATACTACTATACAATATAGCATCACGTTCATAATGCCTAGTATGCACAGTATTCAGTAAGTTAGTAATCCATTTCGAGCCTAGCCTCTTTGTAAGATGTGTAATGTTTTTCTGGTACTTACGGTCTTCCATATCCTTCAATACGAGTAGTTTTTCCGATGGGCTTCTCTCTTTCTGGTCTCTCTGCATCATTAGCAAAATACACATGTCAAAAACTCATTGATTCTGCGTCTATAAGAGGAGTACGAAAATCTTGCTTGTCTCTAACCAGCCTGGCGATGATTCTGGCCACCAGTCGCACCGTCTCCGAGGGGCACCAGCTCTCTCCAAACGTGCACATGGCATGACACTCCAGCTTGTGCATGGACCAGTTCTTCTTCTGTCAGATACACACACAAAACTGACACATGAAGCACATACACACAAAACACTGCGTGAATGTCTATAGTGCTGGGCTGTCCAAAGGGTCACTGTTCTGAATATTAGGGTGTGTTTATTAATATTCTGTTTACTTTTATTTAAATCAACAATTAAACAACACCAGACAATGAATAAGGGTCTTATCAAGTGAAACGATCGCTCATTTCAAAAATAAATACAAAAGTTTGTTTTATAAGCACAAATGCTCAGAACCACTCAAATCTTTTTTCGTGTCATTTGTTTCATTCAACGAACAAAATGACTAGAAAAAAGATTTGTTCATTTTGATGAACGAGTTTGAACAGGAGAGTCACGAACGCGCATCACAGAACAGAGCAAGGCGAGCATCTGAGCAAATAAAACTTAAACTTCATTTATTTTTTTTTAATGAGCAATCGTTTCGCTTGATAAGACCCTTATTCATCGTCTGGAATCGTTTAAAGCCCTTTGAACAGTTTGCACTGAAACTTTCTTTTGAACCTTGAACCGTTTGGTTCCCATTGAAGTCCATTATATTATTTTTGATGAAAACATTCCTCCATATAATGGACTTCAATTGGGTCCAAACGGTTCAAGGTCCAAATGAGAGTTTCAGTGCAGCTTCAAAGGGCTTTAAACGACACCAGACAATGAATAAGGGTCTTATCAAGCGAAACGATCGCTCATTTAAAAAAAAAAAATTTTTTTTAAAGTTTTATAAGCTCAGATGGTCGCCTTGCTCTGTTCTGTGATGAGCGTTCGTGACTCTCCTGTTCAAACACGTTCATCAAAATGAACAAATCTTTTTTTTCCCAGTCATGACTCGAAGGCTCCTAGATAAGACCCTTATTCATCGTCTGGTGTCGTTTAAAGCCCTTTAAATCTGCACTGAAACTTGAACCGTTTGGTTCCCATTGAAGTCCATTATATGGAGAAAATGGAGATATGGAGAAGTTTTCATCAAAAGCCTATTTCTTTTCGACTGAAGAAAGAATGGTATGGACATCTTGGATAACATGGGGGTGAGTAAATTATCAGCAAAAGTTTTTGGTTTTTTTAAGTGAACTACTCCTTTAAGTGTGTTTAAATTACTTTTTTCCCCTCAATTTCTGAATGTGATACTGCTTTCAGATCCGGGTTTACTTCATGTATGCGTTTCCTCCATTACTTTTATTTGTTCCTTTGCCTAATTTGTTTCTTTGTGTAGGCTAGTATGTGTATTGCTGTGTGCGTGTGTGTATTTGGTGTGTTTTACCTGACAGTTCACATTGCAGTAGAATGCTTTTTTGCACTTTCCACATCTTGCAAGACCCTTTTTCCTGTATATGATAAATAAAAACTCAAATATCCACCAATGATCACTAAAACTCTCTATGATAAAAATGTGTGTGTTTCATGTGAAGAGACAGTCATTGTTACTATATGAAAATGTAACTTGTTCATTAACACATTGATTCACTCTGTAATACGATTCATTGAGAACTGAGCGAACCTGTAACAGAACACAGTGGAGAAGAGCCATAAACTGAAGCAGCTGTCAGGATAAGTGTGCTACTTTTAACAGGAACTGTCACTTACACCCACTGATCCTGGCCAGAGCAAATGTCCTGAGGTTTTGGCCAGCTGCTTTGGAGATGTTGGGTTGTATTTTTAGATGTGTCCTTCTGGAGCTTATCTATACTGTTCATGAATCAAAACGGCAAATGTACTGTGACTATAGTATTTGTCTGTAGTGTGTATTTTAGACTAGTATGTACTTGCCCAAGGCATGCCTAGTCTATTTCACACTAAAATCTAAAGAAAAAGAGGCAGATAAGATTGAATTCAAACATCTCTCTCTCACTCTCAAAGTTATGTTGTTATATTGTAATATACTCATGCTGTTAAATCCAATTTATCAGACATTAATTGAGGACTTTATTAGAAAACATGATCAATACTAGCAAAGTAGACTAAAATGTAAGAACCAAGATGACATGACAACTAAAACTCGTGAAGTCTTACCTTGTAAAGCACTGTTCACAGATGAGTCCTCTCTCATTGACTGACAGCACGTATGAATACGCAGGACAGGAGAACAGCAGTTCACCGACTGCATAAGCTCTGCTCACCCGCAGTCCTCTGCCCTTCCCCGGGCTGGCGAACTGCTCAATGCCCGCGATGCCCTCCGACTTCATCGTGACACGGAAATCTGGTATTTAATAGTAGCCTGCACCGGAGTTTTGAGATTTCTGAGAGAATTTTGTTTTCATTAGGCGGAGCAAATATGAATATTCATGAGTTTCCCCAGATATGCGCGTGTATTTTAGTCCAAGCTCCTCGAATCACAGCTCGCCTCTCTGGAACTGTGAGTGACAAAGACGGGTCTGTTTGCGTTCCGCTGCACTACAAACCACGCCCTGAGACACTCCTACTACAAGTTACGCCTCCCGCGAAGAAACCAGCGTGGATGTCATTGATTAAAACAATTAAGTAAATTAATTTTTATTTATATATTTTATTCATGAAATGTTTGTAAGACGAGGTTATATTGCTTTCGAATCTTATTAGGTTTGAAATAACTAAATTAATAATTAAATCATAGTACAATATAACAATATCAAATTAAATTAAAGTAGTAGTTCACTTTTTAAAAAAAAAAACTTTTGCTGATAACTTACTCTCCCCCATGTCATCCAAGATGTCCATGTCTTTCTTTCTTCAGTCGAAAAGAAATGAAGGTTTTTGATGAAAACATTCCAGCATTTTTCTCCATATAATGGACTTCAATGGGGTCCAAACGGTTCAAGGTCCAAATGAGAGTTTCAGTGCAGCTTCAAAGAGCTTTAAACGACATAATATGAATATAAGGGTCTTATCAAGCGAAACGATCGCTCATTTAAAAAAAATTAAAAAATTTAAGTTTTATAAGCTCAGATGCTGGCCTTGCTCTGTTCTGTGATGCACGTTCGAACTCGTTCATCAAAACGAACAAATCTTTTTTTTCAAGTCATCACTCAAAGGGTCCTAGATAAGACCCTTATTCATCGTCTGGTGTCGTTTAAAGCCCTTTAAAGCTGCACTGAAACTTGAACCGTTTGGCTCCCAAAGAAGTCCATTATATGGATAAAATCCTGGAATGTTTTCATCAAAAACCTTAATTTCTTTTCGACTGAAGAAAGAAAGACGTGGGTATCTTGGATGACATGGGGGTGAGTAAATTATAAGCAAAAGTTTTTTTTGTTTTTTTTAAAGGGAACTACTCCTTTAATAGCCTTAACCCTTAACATTCCTTAACATTCTTCAAAATATCTTCTTTTGTGTTATTTGGAAGCCAATGACGGCACACGTTAAGGCAGACGCTATACCTGATGCATTCACTACCTTTGGAAACAAGTATATATCCAGAATAAAAAAAAGCATAAGAAACATCATGAACATGATCTGAAGATTATTTTTATTTCACTGTTGTCAAAGACATCAAATCAATGTTGACCTTGAGTGTCAAATAATATCCTACTTGTAGTTATGTTGTGAATCTGTACAGTAATGCACAGGACTGTTTTAAAACTTTATACTGTTGTTTCCACTTTCCAAAAAAACGTCCAAAAAGAATATTTACATGCAGTTGAAACAATGACATCAAAGTTTACGCAACTTCTATGGTCTGAAGATATACAAAATACACAACTTAAGACATTCTGTACCAAAGGTCTAAAATCAATAACAGAACCACAATAATGCCAAAGAATCAAATCCAGTGTTCTGCACTACAAAAATACTATTCCACCATCAGCTCCTCCTGCCAAGGAACACAACCTGCAGGCGAGACAAAATAGTCACACAGAAGGTTTCGTTGGATTTTGGCCGTATCTGATGCACCGCTTTCCCCTCTTTGCTCCGCCGGCTGGAAAGACCCACTTCCTTGCTTCCTCCAGGTTCCCTCAACTAAGCTGTGGTCCTCGTTCTCCCAATCCGCAAAGCCTGGAGGTGTGTACGCCTCAGACCTGCGCTCGCGGAGGAAGTTATGGATGCATAGCGAGGCCATAGTTATCTTAACCACCTTGTCTGGCTCCAAATATATGGTGTTCCTGAAAACCCTTAACCTGTTGGCAAGAATGCCGAAAGCGTTTTCTGGCGCTCTACGTGCCCTTGATAGACGACAGTTCAGTACCTGTTGACTGCGGTCCGTCTGCCTGCATGGATACGGCGTCATGAGATCTGGCCTTAAAGGATATGCCTCATCACCCACAAACATGTACGGCATCTTTACGTCACTGTTGGGCAAGGGTTCAGGTGGAGGAAAGCTCAGCAAACCCCGATCCATGGCTTTGCACAAGTCCGAGTGAGCGAACAGTCCAGCATCAGAGACGCTGGCCTGGGTTCCCACGCTGGCATAGATGAACTTGTAATTTGCATCTACCGCAGCCATGATCGTCACAGAGAATCTGCCCTTGTAATTCTGCTCAAGGCTCACACTCTTTGCTGGAGGCTGTAAAAAGATCCGTTTTCCACCAAGCGCACCGAGGCAATGTGGAAACTGCCATATCGATTCAAAGTCTTGGGCTATTGTCCGCCATTCTGCCTCTGTTGATGGTGTCTAGCAACAGAAAAGAATAAGACTTAGCACTTATTCTAATATTTGTATTATGAGGTATTTATGATATTTGTGTGTATAAAATATGTTTTGCACCATGTGGATACCTCGTGGTCATGACAGCATAATAAACGCATTACATTCCTTAGAATACGTAACAAAAATAAATGTTTATTCATCCCATCCCAAGTCTTTTAAATCCATTCATTTTTTTGTTTTGGTATTTCTGTATAATATAGGCGAATCATTGTTATATTTTATTTTCCCCTTCAATACATGTTCTTCTTTAGCCAATTAGCACTTTGTACAATATTTTTTAATAAATATTCTGTGCATGTTTTGGTTATACTGTAAATAAATGTCTTGACAATCATGCCGGTAAAGCTTTGGTTTTACTGTATATGACTCTTTCTGTAGGCCTATACAGACTTCACTTAATAGGAATTTACAGTAACACTTATTCAACCCTCTATGGATTGTTATATAAGACTATACTATTAAATTTCACTTAGACTAATCATTAATCAGGTATTATAGTAAGGATAACTGTAAAGGTACAATTAGTGGGGTTTGTGAATGAATCGTGTAAGTAAATGAATCATTTCATTCATGTTCATCGTTTTGTTTGTTTAGAATTCACTCTTTTTATTGAATCTGTTGACAAGGATATGAAATTAATTTGAAAATAGAAATATACATAACAAATACTAAATGTGCAAGAAACAATCAGTGTATGGATTTAGAAGACTGTGGGACGAGATGAATACAAATGTTTTTGTAAACTTATATTACTTGATGTTAATACATAGCATTCAAATGAGGTTGAAATATTTTTTTTATTCATTTGTTTCAAGAATGTCTATAGGTTTGTGTGATATAATATAGCCATGCCTTAAAGGGGACATTTGATGTAATTTTCACCTTTTTTTTTTTTTTTTTTGCATTTAGTTAGGTGTGAGCCAACTCTGAAAAGAAAACAAGTTAAAAAAAACAACAACAACAACAACAAAAAAAACAGTTCTAACCAACTGAGAACTGGTTGGGAAAAAAACAAAAAACTGAAAAGCAACTGAAAAGAAAGCCAGTTCTAAAAGTCCATTTATTATGGGCTGTCTGAGTCTGAAACGATGTAATCCAGCGAGCGGTTTCAATTTGCGGTTTCTACGCAGCTAGCTATTTGTATAAGACCACCTCCGAGACACAGTCTCCTTAAATGTCTTTAGTCCACCCCCTTCCCATTAGTTTTGTACAAAAGTAGCGAAGCTAGCTAACGAAGGAGCATTTCGTTTTAGCAAGTGTTGGACAATGAAGCGATGCTGCATGCAAAACCTGCTCTGTGTCTGGTTGTAAAGACTCTCATGCTACGTTCACACCGGATGCGAATAGCGCGTCAGGCGCGAATGATTTCAATGTTAAGTCAATGCAAAGACGCTTTACGAGCGTGAAAAATTCCTGCGGCGCAAATGAGGCGTGGAGCGAGGCGCGGAAGACGCGAATACGCCTCATTCGCGCGTCAAGTTCGCGCGAAAGGCGCGAATTGAGCGTCTGGCGCGTTAAGCGCGAATGATTCAGTTAGTGCCATTTGTGCATTCACGCGTTTGATGCGAATTCGCGTCTGCCGCCCGAGTTGAAAAATCTGAACTTTGGCGTCAATTCGCGCCGCGTTAACGAATCAGGAGCCTAGCTGCTTGCTCACGTGGTGAAGTGTCTGGATGCTTCAATAAATTATTTTGTTAATATGACTAAATGCATGGTGGGATTATGCACAACAAAGCAAATGTTTTATCACTTAAAACATTATTTCTATATACGAGACATGTTCATTTTGTATTGAATGTTATTCATTCCATAGCTAGATTATATGAAATAGTATTATGTTGTAAAGACAATCAACATATGTGCATAAATTCGTGTCTGGACGTGAGAGAGAGAGAAAAAAAAAAAAATCACAGGACAGATTAATAACTTTTGAAGGCTGGCTCTATTTATCATCAAAACAAAAAATAAATGACAGCTAGATTAGATGGATGAGGGCGAGGGTTATCCTCGCTCCGATGCGGGACAACATGTCATCAAACTGGGCGCGGGACAGGCGGAAGTACCGCTGACAGCGGCCGTCATCCAGCGCAGCTCCTGGAGCGAGCAAATGGTGAAACTCGCCAAACGGTTCGGCTCTGAAGGGTCCGGTGGACACAAATATACGGCGACGATGATCCCCACGCCGCTGTTCTGCTCTCCAGAGTAAATACAGAGCGGTAACTCTCTTGATGAATGCTCGGTCGACATAAAAACAATGGCCGCCAACGGATTTCGATTCTGACGCGCGTAAATTTCGCTTCAAACTTTTGTTTTTACGCGCGCCAGTTTCGCTCGACACTCGAATTAACACAAAGTGGTCAAGCGTCAAACTAGACGCGTCAGGCGCGAATTTGACGCGCGATTCGCGTCCGGTGTGAACGTAGCATCAGGCATGCTTACACCGAATCCCAGCCTCAGAGGAAATGAAAGCAAAATAGCTTCAGTTTATATTTGAAGAAAATGTCCCAGAAAGAGTGCAGAAACTTGCTTACAGGTGTGTGCCAAACTCTTTTCGCTGAATACAAAGCTGCAAGTTGTATTTAAAATATGGAGCTGTGCCATCAATTCGTCACAAATCCCTGGTGTTAAATTTAACACCGCTCGGTGTTTATATGGGAACCACCAGCAGGGTATTAAAAGTAACACTAATGTGGTGTTAGAGTTAATGAGATAATGAAGTGATTAATTGAGTGATGATTGAGGACTGAAGACACCCAATGATAACAAGCAGAGTCACTGAAGAAAAGAGTAACACAAGAACAACAACTGACTTCCGGAGATGAAATCAACTGAAGATAAAAGGCAACATTAAATCTCTGAAGATCTCAGCAGAGGATTAAACAACTCCACAAACAGCATTACCAGCCTCACATATTACCAACTAGTTATTGAGAATTAAAAGAGGTGTAGATGTTGATTTTTTTTATTGGAAATAATAGGTTTTGTGATGTCACCATTATGGCGATCAGTGTTTCATTGTTTCGTTTTTTATGCAAGTTTGTGTGTGTTTGTTTTTTGCCAAGACACATAATTTGTTACAAAAGAAGCCATAAACAAAGATGATCACATGATAAAATTTGGACCATTATGAAATAGAATGATTCATTGATCTCATCACTGACCAAAAATGCTTGTGTGTTATCAACTGTTTTTTTTTTTTTTTTGCCAATGAGAATTTCTTGCCACATATCTGTAAAGTGTGATTTTTAAAATTCATTGCAAGGAGAATTATTTTAGAAACACACAGACATCAATATTCAGCATATGAATCTCAGCAATGGTGACATGCTTCATGCAGCAATGTATGCTGGGAGCCGCCATATTATAAAACTATTGGCTCCCAGCATGCATTGTTGCATGAAGCATGTCACCATTGATGAGAGTCATAAGCTGAATATTGATGTTAGTGTGTGTGCCTATGTATTCTTTTCTCTCAATGTATTTTGAAAGAACAATTCTGATTTTTTTTTTCATTGTAGGTTAAATTCTATTAATAACATGTAAACTTGTTTGGTCAAGTCAATTTAAAACTTATTTAAAGGCATTTAAAATGTTAAAATGGTTTTACAGGTCCATCTTCAACTCTAGAAATTGAGTTGAGGCTGTAACGATTCCTCATTTATAGTAGAGACTCGATTTAAAAAAAACTCTTGATTACAATTTACCCGTGTCGATTAACAGGCAAAATACTGGAAGTGACACGTTGCACGACGAGAATCCATGAACCACATTATTATACAGTTTTCTAAAGCTACGGATTCTATTTAAAGAGTACCTATCATGGAAATGACTGTTCATGTGGTGTGGAATATAGCTCTAAGGGAATGAAAACATCCTGCAAAGATTTATATTTGAAAGTGCACCGTATTTAAAGTTATTGTCTTTCAAAAGTGAGAGTCGACTCTGAGTCTATGAAATGAATTGTGTTTGAAACGAGTCATTAGCTGTTACATCGTGACGAAGAGAGGTCATTGGCCGCGCCCAGTTACTGCGCGCGCAAACTGAAGTGTAAAATTGAAGTCTACACATTCAAATACTTCATCATAGCATCATGTCGAGAAGAGTCTGTGTTCCACAATGCAAAGATAGTTCAGCCACTTTGTTTTCATTTACCAGGGACGAACATGTGAAGAATCGGTGGTTAGAGTTCATATTTGCAACGATACCACAACAGTATAGCCCGATTGTGTTCTCATCATTTTATTGACGAATCGTTCAAAAACATAAATTAATTCAAATGTGGATTCGCAAGCGGTTGTTCCTGAAGGAGGACTCAGTAACTTACTTACCCAGTGTATATGGATCAGCTTCCTCCTCCGAATCACAACCTGTAAGTATTATTAATAATTGTTGCTTTTATGGGTTTTGAAAAGTTTTGTAGCGTCGGGGCGCGAGGAGGGAAGGCGCAATAAGTATGTGTGTGTGCGCGTGTGTGTGTGTGTGTGTAAGTTACGCTCAGCACAGCTTCTAGGTCTCCAATGTCAATTTTTTTTTAAATATGTGAAATGTTTGTCGCTGTTATTGGAGTTGTCATAAAGAATAGAGCGTCTTGTAGTACTGCAGTGCTTTATCAATATGTTTATGCGTTATGCTAACAAACAATAACTGACTGGGTCTGTCATCAGACCAATCACCGCCGATTAGCGTCACGCAAAGGAGTGGTTTGGAAAAATGAGTCGTTGTACAAATCATTTGGGAGTCGGTGAGCAAATCTGTTAAAAATAAATGCATATTATAAGACAAATAAAGTGTTTTTTATCCTTGCATGCATGTTAAACTGTTTTTGGGAACTCCTAAAACAAAAATGGGAACATTTCAAATGCTATGATAGGGGCTCTTTAAAGCTTGGATTGGTAATACTCCACTGTTATATCCATAGTTATTTACATTTTTCATTATATTTTATTGTGTGATATTGGTTTCAGAGGATTTTATTTAGTGGAGAATTTTGCAGCAATATTTTATTTCTTATTCATGTTTGTTTTATATATATTTTATTTATTATATTTAATTAAAAAGTGTGTTTAAAAAAGTTTAAACAAATTGTTTAAAAAGTGTAAACAAAATGTTAAAATAAAGTTTATAGTAAACTAAACAACCAGCAGTTTAATGTTTGCATTTCTTTCCCTTACTGTACCGAAAAATAACCGAACCGTGACTTTAAAACCGAGGTAAGTACCGAACCGTGATTTTTGTGTACCGTTACACCTCTACTTGATGTGTTCAGCACCCTCAGCCTGTAGAACTGAGGCTACACTGACCTAAAGCTGCTCAGAGGGAGAGAAACTCTCTGGTACAGAAACAGAAATGATAAAGTCGAAGCTTATCTATACAGGCTACTATAATAATTTAGCGCTGGGCTCGATACCAGGTTTTGGTATCGAGACCTCTACTGCCCGCGGCAGCATCACATGTTCCACAACAGAGCTTTGCTACTCGCACTGATTGGCCAATGCCAAATACATAAAACACATCAGCCCGATTAATCGGTCAGCCAATCAATCGCCTGACCTCTACTCATGACGATCCTAAAGAATCATGCCAAATTGTGGAAAATGGGCATCTGATGTCCCCTTTAATGCTGCACTTTCTTTATGTCATTCTTAAAAGGCATAATGGCTGACAGGAAACAAGGAGCTGGCTGAAGTTCAGGAAGTAGTGCAGCTGGGCATAAAGCCAATTGTGTTCTAGAAACACAGTTACAGCAGCCAAAGCATAACTAATGCAAGAAGAAGCCCAAGAGCCCAACTAGATCAAATACTGGTCACCACAATGGTGACATAACCATACAGGCTTGCTTATGAAACGTTATTCTCTCAACAGAGGATCTGGGTCCCATGACTTCACATCACATGGTCACAAGATACTATCATGTCCTCTGAAGTTAATATGATATATACTCTTAGATATGATTAATGTTGCTGATGCAGAGGTTTAAGATTGTGCTGAGTAAATGGAAATCAGAGTTTACCTTCAGGTAGTCTTTCTTCATGACCTGGTGCAGAGCAGCACAGGTCTCCATAACGATCTGTGAAATAGTGCTGGCCCCAAACTTGTACTGTGAACTGAGGGAACTGAATGTTTCACCTGCATAACAAAAATAACCCTTAAAATAAACAACAGATCTGTATAATCAGGCATGTGATTGGCTAAGGACAAAAAAGCAGGAAAATATACGAGCCCCCAACAACCCCCCCCCCCATCATTTACTCTCTCAAGTTGTTTTAAACCTGAATAAGTTTCTTTCTTCTGTTTAAGTTATTTGGAAGAATGTGGGTAAACAAACAGTTGATGTACCCCAGTGATTTCCATAGTAAATTTTTCCCTATGGAAGTCAATGGGGACCAGCAACTGTCTGGTTACCCACATTCTTCAAAATATCTTCTTTTTTGTTCAGCACAAGAAATAAATGAATACAGGTTTGGAACAACATTACAGTGAATAAATAATGACAGAATTTTTATTTTGGGGTCAACTATCCCTTTAAGAACAAGCGGCTGCATTTTTATTTTTAGGGCTACTGTCACTTTAAGACCTGTACGCGACATGTCTAATATACACGGAGCATTTGACAAGCAGATTTCTCGCAATTTTCTCGGTTTGCATTGAGTTTAGACATAACCAAATGTTCTTATGTAAACCTTGTGTGTATTTGAGAGTATTAGCGAAATAATACTCGAAAGATAACTTCAGCAACCAGGCGCTGTTAGACAAGCTTTTAGTTCATGTGCGCGTCGGGTGTTCGCGCTCAGAACAGCGTATCAGCAGTGAATGACATGTTTAACCGGCAAGGCTTTAAAGCACATGCAAATTAACTTTTGTGAACTCGCTGAACTGATGTAGCCGTTCCTCTGTGTTAATATTGCGAGTATTTGTCGCGTTGTACACTAATGCTGTTGAGACGGAGGTGTCAGGACTGCAACTGACTGAATGCACGATATACATATTTCTACAAAAGCAGTCAGCAGCTTGCTTGGAGCCAGGATCATAGCGCAAATTTGAAATATATTGATATATCGCCCAGCCCTGGTGACCTAACTGTGATGATGTTCTTGTCAACTGACAACGATACCAGCGCGAGAGCGACTGAGATACGAAATTGAGCAGGTGAACAAGCTGAACCAATCAGATATTCTCTGGCTGAACGCAAATACGTCCTTGTTGATACTTTGAAAGGAACTTTCTGTACGCACGTCAGCCAGTTATGGGTTATGTCCTCATATTCTCCCCTTTTCACCCCGGCTGCCGACACCCGTCTCCCTCTTTTTTTTTTTTTTTTTTTTTTTTTTTACAGATCTGCATGATTCACGTAGGTCACATTTTCAGGTCGGAAAATCCGGAATTCCGGATTAATCCGGAAAAATCACATCCCTGATAATGAATTAAGCACTAACAGGGTTCCAGACATATCCAACCATTTTTTGAGAATGTGCAAGTTAAAATTGTATGTGCGAGTGGACGCTCGCGCAACAGAACGGCGTTGTATCAGCTGCTGCAGTCCGTAACTTATGTTCAAAATGAACGAGTAGGCTACATCATGAATCCGTTTTCCAAACCATGTTTTTGACTTATCCTGAATCACTAAGGTACATATATAATAAGTGTTTATATTCGCACTATTTTATCCCGGGGTCGACTCGGATGCGGAGTTGCCCAGCGCCTCCGTGACTCGCCATAGACATTAAACGATTAGTTCACTTTTCAAAAAACTTTTGCTCATAATTTACTCACCCCCATGTCATCCAAGATGTCCATGTCTTTCTTTCTTCAGTCGGAAAGAAATTAAGGTTTTTAATGAAAACGTTCCAGGATTTTTCTCCATATAATGGACTTCAGTGGGAACCAGACGGTTCAAGGTCCAAAAGAAACTTTCAGTACAAGCTGCAAACTTGTTCAAAGGGCTTTAAACGATTCCAGACGATAAATAAGGGTCTTATCAAGCAAAACGATCGCTCATTTTTTTTAAAAATAACAAAGTTTAAGTTTTATAAGAACAAGCGTTCACCTTTTTCTGTTCTGTGGTGCACGTTCGTGACTCTCCTGTTCGAACTCGTTCAACAAAATGAACAAATCTTTTTCCTAATCAATTCATTCGTTTCTGTCGCCGAATGAACCAAATGACTCGGAAAAAGATTTTTTCATTTTGATGAACGAGTTCGAACAGGAGTGCGTTACAGAACAGAGCAAGGCGAGCGCTTGAGCTTATAAAACTTAAACTTTGTTATTTATTTATAAAACGAGCGATCGTTTCGCTTGAGAAGACCCTTATTCATCGCCTGGAATTGTTTAAAGCCCTTTGAACAAGTTTGCAGTTTGTACTTAAAGTTTCTTTTGGAACTTGAACCATCTGGTTCCCACTGAAGTTCATTATATGGAGAAAAATCCTGGAATGTTTTCATCAAAAACCTTGATTTCTTTCCGACTGAAGAAAGAAAGACATGGACATCTTGGATGACATGGGGGTGAGTAAATTATCAGCAAAAGTTTTTTCAAAAGTGAACTACTCCTTTAATGGAGAGAAGTAGCTCCGGCTACAGTGTTCTTCCGCAAGACATGCAATTTATTTATTGACGAACGTAGACGTCACGCGCATTGCACATTGATGGTGGAACGCACCAATTGTGGATTCACGAATTAAGGCATATAAAAATTAAAATGTCTCACGAAACAGCGTGCCCCTTCCTACGTCTTTACAGCGGTTAGATGAGAGTAATCGCTCGACTGAGGAAAAGGACATTTTTATAACATGCAGAAGCTAAGGAGTGTGAGAGTTCTGATTATTTTTGTTACAACTATAAACTTTGATATTCGGCCACCGAAATTTTTTATCGCCGAAATAATACGGCCGAAATGTTGTGATGTAGGGGTGGGAGAAAAAAAACAAAAAACGATCCATCGAAGCATTGCGATTCTCTCTCCAACGATTCTCAGAATTTCAGAATCAATTGAGTTAAGTTTTTTAACCAGATGTGCGATAACGCTGAGTTTGCTTTAGAAATACCCGGATTGTGCTTGCTTCCAATTCCTCACAAAGGCCTACATACACCACTTGAACCTTCCGTAAAATAATCAATAATCAATTCATAAAGTTCGGAAAGATTGAAGCGAATTACGAGGACACTCACAGGCTTCACTGCACGCGCTGTGAGAGACGCACACTTTGTTTGATGTTACACTTGAAAGTGTCCTATCTCGCCCGTCGGTATTTTCCTTACGAATGCTCTACGAAGTCATCATTTATAAGGTTTGGAATGCAGTGGACTTATAAATTTAAAATATGAACCTCACTAACAGCCGACTGCTTTCAATTTCAAATCCTCACGCGCGCTTTGTTTGTGTAGACTGCTCGCGCATGCAGCTGTGCGCCTCCGTGGCTTAATGTACTTGTGCAAAATTAACGTAAACACAGCCAGTTATGTCTTAAGGGATTAAATGGACAGGACAAACCACATTACTTCTTATATTTCAAAAGAGATGCGTGCGTGGACGCAGCTTAATAGATCTCCCGCAGTCTATGTTGTCATAGTAAAAAAACTACAGTAAAGATGAAGAAAATTCACTCACAGTTCTTGAATGGAAAACGCTCAGATAATCTATAGGCTACTGAAAGCACTTGTTGTTTGTTATATGTTTCTATGCTCCTCTTTATTATTTGCTACTTGCTTGTATGTTTTGAAGTTATATTAGTTTAAAATTCAAATTTGTAATTATTTTAAAAAGTAGGCCTACTTAATTATATAAACTAATTAATTAATAAGGGTGGGAAGTATATAAAGAATCGTTCTGGAATCGGATCGTAACTCCCAGAATCAGAATCGGATCGGATCGTGAGGTGATCAAAGATTCCCACCCCTAGTGTGATGACGCAAACAGAAACCGCGACCTGCACGTGCTTGTCTGAAATAACGTGTCTGCGGTGTGGACGTATTTCAGTATTATATATATCTGAACCCGCGAGGAAGCCTTGTTTATACTTTCGCCTGCCTCCGCAGAGCGTGTCTCTCCACAGACAGCGCGCGCACCTCTCCGAATGGCCGAGGCATTTATACTTGACGCGCATGCCGTTGTACTATCAAGTAGCTGTCCTCTAACCATCAGGAATAGGTGAGAAGAAGAAAGATATCATAAATACGTGACAATGTTTATTTTTTAGTATACCACCACCAATACAAAAATAATCTTGTAAACCCTGAGATTATTTCTTGTGACATTAAAAAAAAATGTGTACTGTATATGGGAACATGTATGCAACTAAATTAACGCTCTTAATTATTTTCTAATCGTGTACATTTGTTTTAAACATGGACCTTTGTTGATTAAAAATGCTTTTTATGCTATTGATTTTGATTTTTTTTTAAATGTAAGCAACTAATTTAGACGTGCAAACTGGGTGCTGGTGTGATGAGAAGTTCGTGCTCGGCTTTGTTTTTATGAGAGAACATTTAATTTTAAAACCTTTCTGCAGGCCAGTAGATTATTGTTTAATTTACACATGAGTGGGGGCAAGTTAAACATTTAAGTTTGATTTTATTTTATACTGTGCATTGTGCTTAATATTTTTTTTTTTTACATAATTTGTAATTGATTTATTCTTTGAAAATTTTATATTAATATATGCAATTGCATTGCCTTGATTTTAGTAAAGTTTGTACACAGTCATAGCCATAAATGCAATGGTCCTAATAATTGGAATAATTTCATTCGGTGTTTCGGTTTTCGGTTTCGGCGCATCCCTAATGGGCTATATGCACGCATAAGTTCCGCATTTGACGCAAGGATGCTCGTCCATTTCCGGTTGTGGAGATTTAAGCGGAGGAAAATGGGATTATGGCAGAGTCTTCAAAATGTATTGTCCTCCCGTCTTTGAAACGAAATGTACATACGTTTAAATGTAATTTTATATATAGTTATGTTTATTTAATATAATTTTAAAAAGAAGCATAAACACAACGAGGGGTGTCTGTTTTATCTGTTTTTGTGACTAACGTTTCTTTAGTATAATCATGGAGTATAAAATTCAATATAAATTCTCGGTATTGCATTGGACTCTACGATCGGCGGAAGTTATCGAGCATCCTTACACCTTCACCGGAAATACCGCCGTGCATAGAGCCCATTATAAAACTCCAATCTTTTAAAATGTCATGCATACATTTGAATGTTTAATGATTTTTAAAAGATAGAAAGATGATGCTGATAGAAAGATGATAACAGATAGATAGATAAATATAATATTATTCAAATGTAAATAGATTGTATATAATTCAAATGTAAAATGCTTAAAATTACAGATTAAAAAAACTACTGTCCAAAATCCATGAAAATCCTGAAATTTGGCAATGATAATTAATTGCTAGCTTTGGTCCATTAAAACCACTATTCATCAGCATTCATCGATTAATCCCATGGCATGTAACAAAAAACAAAACAAAAAAGGTGCGACCAAATCATGTGCTGGTGCTACCAACTGAGAAAGTTGGTAGCACCAGTGGAAAAGTTAGTCTAGAGCCCATATGAATACTGCCCAGGCAGACTCACCTGAAGCCAAATAGCGCAGGGTCACAGACAGGCGATCTCTCGCGGATATTGCCCGTCTCATTTTAGTGTGTTGTTTGGTGATGAGGGCCTCGACGCTCCCCAGCAGGAGCTCGAACTCCTCCTCCGTCATCCGCAACAGCTCCCGGCAGCCGGGCTCCTCGCTCGGCTGGCAATAACACACCAAATATCAGAAGGCAATAACACACCAAATATCAGAAGGCTATCAGAATAAATACACGCCACACCAGCAAGCAAGTAAGCATCTAACGGGTTGTATTATAGTTATTTGTTTACCTCCAACACTCTGAGCGGAACGGACAACACTTGCTGCTCGCGTCTCTTGAAGCATTCTCTCCTCCATATTCGTCTTTTGTTTTTCTTTTTTGCTTTTTCGCTGCAAATCAGAGCACAGATAACTTGGAGTGCAAGCTGCTTGTTCGCCATATCAGCATATCAGTCTCGCGCGAGAAGAACGTTTGTATCACCCGTGCATTTCCTGTTACGTCATTTCCTATAACACTTCTCTCGTGTGCGTTTTGTTTACTGTCTGATAAAAGCATGGGTAAAAGTTAGCCTCGTTTGAGGTTGTGTTCCATCAAAAAGACCAAATATTCAAAAGTGTTTTTTACTTTAAATGTGAATTCCAAAAAAGTGCGATCTCCGAATGGCATATCTATTGTTGAAATATCTCTAAAAGAAAGTTTTGTTGTGAAACGTAAGGCTCGTTTAAGGTCCCGTGTTCCAACCTAGATAATAATAGGCCTATAATATATATATATATATATATATATATATATATATATATATATATATATATATATATATATATATATATATAATAAAAGTTGTTTATTTTCAAACAAAATAAACAACTTTTATTATTTATTTTCAAACAAAATCTGTCGCTCCATCAATATATTGATGGAGCGACACATTTTGTTTGAAAATAAATAATACATTTTGTTTGAAAATAAATAATAAAAGTTGTTTATTTTGTTTAAAAATTTTATAAACACTTTTTTTAATGTAAAATTATAGTTTAATCCAGGTTAATAAATGCATTACTTTCCCAGTAATTCCACTGTAGAGCTGCTCTTGTATCTAACCATAGACAGTAGTATCTAACTGCACTCTTGTAACATCTACAATATCATACACAGTAGTTCAACAGTGCATATGTGGCATGAACAGATAATGCTGTGGAGATTCTTAATTATTGTTGGTTTTACCTGTGCTGCCGAACCTATTTTTTGCTTCAATTTTAGCAGTTTGTGTTGTTTGTTTATTTGTTAATGTTCAGAATTGATCTTTATGTTGAGTGTCACCATTGTTTAGTACTTTGTACGTCGAGTTTTGATGTCTGTGCATCATTGGGATAAGAAAAAAATAAACCTTTGTCACATCTATCAAATATGAGCTTCAGGAGCTGCTTTACTAATGTGACATATCTATCTACAAACAATTATGTACTTAAAATACCATAATGGTTAGTCATTGTGCTGAAATAAATTACTTAAAATCAGCCTATAGATCATTTGAATATGAATGCACAGGATCCCAAGCTAATGAATCACTAATCACCAATATGGTGACTTCAAAGCAATTACAGTACTAAACAATATAATTTCTTCCAGTGGCATTCCTTACAGAAAAAAAATATATATTTCCTTATATTTATAATCAATATCATGTAAATATACAAAAAATATATTAAATAACATAATTAATAATGTTTGTTGTATATTACAATAAACTATTGACTATTTTCAAATTTTGGAAAATATATTACACTGTAAAATGTAATTAATTGAGTGTAATTCAAAGATGTGGAAAATGATTGCCTTTCATTTCTCACATATAGACATTTAACCTACCCAAATCTGTAAGTTTCTAACACGAAAACAAATTAAACACAGCATGGGCCTGTTTCAGAAAGGAGGTTAAGTGAAAACTCTGAGTATGTTAACCCTGAAATGAGGGAAACTCTGGGTTTTCCGTTTCAGAAAGGGGGGTATATCAAACCCGAGAAAGCAGAGTAAGTCAAGCCCGTTTCTGAAAGAGAGGTAACTTATACTCAGAGTGAACTTACTCTGTGAACCTAACCTGGTCGGGAGCAGGTTTTCTTCAGTAAACCCAGAATTTCTTGCGGTCTCCTCCCCTTTTTTAAAGAGGAAGTGCTGTTTAAACACCAACAATAATACTAAAATGTATTTACACATTCTTTAAGGAATATATTGTTTGTCCATGGTTTAATTGACTAAATCTGTTTTGCAGCACTTTGCCAAAAAAATAAAAGGATTAAAACATTTGCTAAACTTTTATTTGATTACCACTGTTTTGGATAATATATTTCTATTAAATCATTGAAAAAATTGTAATAAAATTTAATAAGTTATTAATGATAAAAAATAAGATGTCAATCATATTGAAGTTAGTTGATATTATGTTTTATTGAACAAATGTTTAATTTATTTAACTGTCATTTTAACTGATGAAAATAATAACCGTAATTTAATAATGCAGTTTATATATTTAATAATTGTTTAATACCATAAACCGTGATATTTTCTGAGACGGTTCTCATACTGTGAAACTCTCCCCACATGGGGGAGTCCCCCACCCCACCCCACCCCCGCTGTTAAACAAGTTACTCAGCAACTTTTACTCATGTTTTAAATTAACTACTTGAGTAGATTTTTTAGACTGGTATTTTTACTTTTACTTAAGTAAAAATGTATCAAAGTAATAGTAGACTACTTTAGGTTGAATAACATTCTTCCAGTTTCACCATATTATAACAGTAAGTTACTCTAAGATAGTTATGAATTATTAACTACAAATGACATCTTCAACGGTGTAGTTAGATCAATGTAATAATTACTATCTCTAGAAAGTATTGGTCTACATATTACTAAATCCTATATCAACCTCAACCACTTGATTAATACAAGGAGGAGAGACAAGAAACTGCACTTTTAATGCTTTCAAATTAACAATACAATTGCATGAATTATTCTTGAATTGATCAAAGTGTGTAGAGGGAGAAGGTTATATAAAAATATACCCTTTAAAAATTTATGCTAAATCCACTATTGTTTTTATACTGAATTGGTCTATAGTTTATGCAGTAGCCTATTTAATGTAATTGCATCATATTTTATTTTAAATTACAGAAGAATTAAGAGTAATCCCTTTCATTAAATTACAATATTTAGATTACTTGGTAATTAATTACACCCAACACCTCTTTTTGTCTGGCACTGTTGCCATGGTGACTCATAATATCTGCGCTCCATTGATAATGGCTTTTTATAGCTGTGGTGCACGCGCTTAACTCAGAGTCAGTCAACTCAGAGTTGATTGAACTAACTCGTTTCAGCTGTTCTGTAACCGAAAACTCAGAGTTTTGCTTACTTGAACTGTACATTTCTTAACGGAAAAGTTTTTCTGTAACTGATTACCTCAAATGTTTTAAGTTTTGTCAACTTATTTGGGTAAAAATGTGGATGGATGGATAGATGGATGGATGGATGGATGGATGGATGGATGGATGGATGGATGGATGGATGGATGGATGGATGGATGGATGGATGGATGGATGGATGGATGGATAGATAGATAGATAGATAGATAGATAGATAGATAGATAGATAGATAGATAGATAGATAGATAGATAGATAGATAGATAGATAGATAGATAGATAGATAGATAGATAGATAGATAGATAGATAGATAGATGGATGTCTGAAAATCTATTCTGTTTCACTTTTTGGCATGGCAGTAGCACAGGTCAGATTCTACCTCACTTTATCCCCGTGCCACCAGTCTTCGTTCTCATTAATCTACTTCTTTGTGGTGAGGAGGGCACTGCACACCTTGTCGGAAACATCCACATTGAGCTCTAAATAAACCAAAACATCCTGCTTTTCGCAGCTCTCCAGAGGCCCTGAACGAAGCATGTGGCCCACCATCAGCGCTCTGAGCTGGGGCAGGTCGCGTCTCCTTCCCTTTCATTCGTCTCTCAGTCTTTCCTCAGGCACCTGGCATGTGTTTGTATATTGTGTGGTTCACGCATGTCCTCTGCTCAGGGCTTTAAAGAGTTTTTCCCCCCATTCCAATGACTTCCTGTTCCCCGTGATGTCATAATGGAGGAAAGTCTGTCTTTAAGTGGAGGATGCAAACACCCATTTCCTGTCGTGTGCCAGACCCACTGTAATGGTCAATGCGGGACTTTAATTGTGACCCTGCAAAGGAAATGTTCCAAATCTGGGACGTTAGATAAAGAGCATATGTCATGAGATTTTAATGGCTGTTCAGAATTTATGGGTGAAATAATAGCCTGGTCAACTCTCCGGCACATCACAGGCGACCTGACTTTGAGTATTTTCCAATCCCCTCTCTCTCCTATATTGTTTCTTGTAAACTCTATAGCCTTCTGTGCTAAGCACACAAAGCAACACAAAAAAGTAATAGTATCAAGACATTTGGGCTCTTTCCTGAAATGTATGTGCATCTCTTTGCATGGTTTTAGAAGTGTTAAAGGGGATGGTTCAACCAAAAATGAAAATTATCCTGTGATTTACTCCCCATCAAGCCATCCAAGGTGTACATGACTATCCTCTTTCAGACGAAAACAATCAGAATTATATTTAAAATGATTCTGGCTCTTCCAAGCTTTATAATGGTAATAAATGGGGGACGAGATTTTGAAGCCCAAAAAATGCATCCATCATTAAAAAGAATCAGTTAATAAAGGCCTTCTGGAGCGAAGCAGTGTGATTTTGTAAGAAAAATATCCATATTTAAAAATTGATTAGCTATTGATCGATGTTTTAAAATACTTGGTCACCATTATGGTGATCAGTGTTTCGTTTAGTTGGGCAGTAGCCTGTAGAAGACCAAGAAACACTAATATTATGTTGCATGTTCCTTTAATTAACAGGTAGAAATGTATTTTTGTTTTTTTATGAGTCTATTCAGGTAAGTTTTGGTTTAATAAATTAAAGTAAATGCCCAAACTATCGTTGTCCTGGGGCCCGCGTTTCAATAAGGAGGTTCAACCAACTCTGAGTTAAAGCTTGAACTCTGAGTTGACTTACCCTGAGATGGGAAACTGGCTGTTTTTTTTTATTTTCCACCTATACATTTGAACTTCTCTTAATTTGAAATATTTGAGTAGGCTAATTCATATATTTAACTTAAAATTATCATGGAATATTAA
The DNA here is from genome assembly GCF_988280905.1 of Pimephales promelas. Classification (NCBI taxonomy): domain Eukaryota; kingdom Metazoa; phylum Chordata; class Actinopteri; order Cypriniformes; family Leuciscidae; genus Pimephales; species Pimephales promelas. Next base: position 5,846,329 of record NC_142781.1, read on the forward strand.
CTTATATATTTTTGGCATTGGCTAGTTTTAGCTAATTCAGTAAATGCTAATTGGTACCGCAATGCTTTGATACGGAACATTTAACATGTATCTGTTCTCAAGCCAAGTTCATGCACTCGTTACCTGGATTGTAAAAATCAACAACAAAAAAGAAAACAACATAAAAGAAACTCTTCTAAATTATCACACATTAAACACTGTAAAAAAAGTATATGATCAATAAGTTGTGACAACTATGTTAGTATATTGTTTTAACTCATCTAAATGAGTTAGTTATACAGGTTTTGACTCACTTTTTAATTCAGTTTAATGTAATTTAAGTTGAAATGACTTAAACATCCAAGTTGATTGTACTAAAAAATGTAAGGTTTTTAAAAGTGCACTTAACATTAATCTTGCACAAAACGTAATTTACCAGTTACACATATCATTTTAGCATTTAATCTCCCATTTGAGTGCCAAGACAAAGCATGCTGGGAAATAGAAATCAGTTTTTGTTGAATTTAAGTGTAATGAACTGCTCCAAGACTTGGAGATGAAGATCCAAATGCAGCTTTAATTGAGAATAGTCGTACAGGCAGGGTCAAGAATCAGCAGACAGGGCAATGGAGAATACATAGAATCCAAAAAAAACCAGGCAGAGGTCAGGGCGGGCAGCAATAATGAAAAATCCAAGAACAATCCAAAGTCAAAAACAGAAGACAAACACAAGAAACCACTCGGAAATGCAGACACACAGTACAACAAGACTTCGCAAACAGTGAAAGTGAACACAAGGTATGAAGAGTTCAGATGCAAAAGCCTCTAAATGCCATTTGAAATTTTCTTCTTTAATGATGATTTTTATCAAACTTGTATTATTTAAGTTCAGTAATTTCACTTAAATGACAATGATAATTACCTATTTATTGTTATTTAAGTGAAATTACTGAACTTAAATATACAAGTTTGATAAAAATCATCATTAAAGATGAAAATTTCAAATGGCATTTAGAGGCTTTTGCATCTGAACTTTTCATATAGAGACTAACAGGATGAGACACAGGTGAATGCAATCAGTGAATGAGGTACAGGTGAATGTGATCAGTGATGATGAGTCTGGGCAGTGCGTTCTGGGAAATGTAGTTTGTGAGTGATAATAGTCTTATCTGGAGTGCCCTCTGCTGGCTCAAAAGGGCACTCCAGCTGTTGACCGTTACATTAAGTTTGTCTAAATTAATGGAAACAATTTACAAGTAAATTACACTTAAAATGTGAACTACTTTTGTGAACTCAAAAGTTAAAGTTCTAAAAATCTCATAAAAGTCAATTTGATTGAACTAATTTGTTTACAGTAATTTAAGTTTATACCCTACTTAAAACGTTTAATCATTTTATGCATAAAGTTTACAGTGATCTATCTATCTATCTATCTATCTATCTATCTATCTATCTATCTATCTATCTATCTATCTATCTATCTATCTATCTATCTATCTATCTATCTATCTATCTATGTAATAATAAAAATTTGTATTACAAAGTAAAAACAGCTTGACTTTTTAATTCTTTATTCAGCTTGTAAAGAGTGACGAAGATTTACTGAATGGAAAAGAGCCGCCTAAACAGTCTGTTACACACACACACAAACTCTCCTTTTGTGAAGATGGAAAGTCATGCAGGTTACAGATTACAGATTTTACATTTTTGACCGAACTAACCATGTATTCATATCAGTGTTGTTTTGAAGCTAATCTATTTCCCAAAATATGTAATCTTGATGTGTAGCTGTCAAAAAGTTTTTATTAGTAGATTTTGGCAAAGCTTGAATTGATTCTCACCTGTGGTTGTTATTGTTAAGATATTGTTTTACTTTCTTGTATAGACAGCAAAATGAAAGAGAGACAAACTTACAGTAACTCATGAGGCACCATGAGGTCAACTATAATTAGTGCATGTGTACTACAAACGCACCGCTCTTATCTATGTTATTTCACAGTCTCATATCATTAAAGCTGGAGTAGCCTACTGTTTGAAGTAGACTGTCAGGTGACCTTCTGTCACAAAATCAGAAGGTCAATAGAGAACATCAAAGCCTAGGAGTAGGACACTCATAGCGTGAAAATAAATGAACAGCAGATAGATAGATAGATAGATAGATAGATAGATAGATAGATAGATAGATAGATAGATAGATAGATAGATAGATAGATAGATAGATAGATAGATAGATAGATAGATTATCACTATTGTGTTGAAGTTTACAGTAGAGTCATATACTGTAAAAAAATAAAATGTAAAAAACAAAACAAAAAAAAAACGGTTGATGACTGAGTTACGGCTGCCAAAACCTTACCTCAAGGGCATCCAAGATGTAGGTGTTTCCGCAGTAGTTTCCATTTTGATATTTTTAGGTCAAACCGTTCGTGTCTATGGTCACCACCTCAAAGAGCATGAACAGAGAAGTCTGAGGAAACAAAGACACCTAGCCTACATCTTGAATGCCCTTGAGGTAAGCTAGACCAAAATTGTATTTCAAAGTGAATTTATTTCAAAATATCCCTAAAGACCTATACGGCCGGCGGCGGCTAAAAATAACTTATGTTCTGAAATGTTAAATAACTTTTGAACCGCTACTCCAATTCGTATGCTTTAAAAAGTCCCATAAATAGGAGATTCACGGCTTTTCTGTGATATCTGGTTAATCGCGTTTGGACATTCAGAAGTGCGGTTTGTTCCTCTGAGCCAATCATAAATGACTGTCAATGCTTAGTCCCACCCCATGCCCAGATTATCTTACAGCTGTGAGTAAAACGTCCTTGAGAAATTTTAAAGGAGTCGTATGTTAGATTGTGGCCAAAACTGGTACTGCAATCATTTTCCAATTACTGTTGAGCGGTGATTGTTAAAAGTACTAAGTTGAAAGAAGATCATACTGTGTTGTGTTTCTGTGATTAAACCAAATGTTCTCATTACATATTACAGTAATCTTGCTTTTTAAACAATGATGTGGACTGAAAAATGTACCTGTAATGAAAGCATGGGATCAGGTTTTGAAAGAATGACTGTGTTACAAGTGTAATCAGGATTTTTACTAAGAGTTTTGAAAATGTACCTTACTTGTGAAAATAGTACCAAATCAGATAGATAGATATATATATATAAAATCGCATGACTGTGCTTTGTTGACAGATCTTGTTGTGGAGTTGCCAGATCTGTTGCCTTTGGCTTGCTGCTCAGTTGGGGATATTCAAATTAAATGACCCATCTATTGATCAGCTCCACCAAACTTGATTGTCTTTTTTCCCCCCATGAATAAACAAACACTGTTAAGTTGTCTTGAAACAATCTGTATTGTGAAGCCCGTTCTCACCCCAAAGCTCCATATAGGACGCTTTTGCAAAAGCGTAAATATCCAACTCACATGGCACCCTTTAACGTGAAATGAGACGCACATATATTTGGGCAGAAGGCGCCCCCTAGTGGTCTAACCCTTACCCTACACCATACCTAAACTTAACCATAACCGAAGCGTCTCATTAGACGTTAAAGGGTGCCATGTGCGTTGGATATTTACGCTTTTGCAAAAGCGTTGTATATGGCGCTTTGGGATGAGAATGCGTTGTATAATCCTGACTAATCAATGCTAGTAAGATGAGCATCTCAGATTAGTGGCCTGCATGTCATTGCACTCCAGTAGTGTTTGCTAGTTGACCATTAAGTGTGCTGCACATCAGACTCTCTGTTTTTCTCTATCGCCCAGTCTTTTCTTATGTAATGATGTGTTTTCTCATGTAATGAGAAAAGTAGGGCCGGGGTGGGCAAAACTGGCATGATTACCAGCTGCTTGTTCCAAAGGTCCTTTCTCCATGTTCAAAACCATCAATCATGACCTAATGATCTATATTTAAAATAATATTTGTCCTCTATAAAGACAGTTATTCTGTCTGATGACACAAGCTTTTCATTAGGGCTTGGATTTGTCAGATCTTGATCTGATTGTTCTGATAATCCTTTTGAACCTGGTACCCAATTTTTTTAGTTAATTTGTGTGATATAGAATAATTCACATCGCTAGCAAAACAACATGAAGAAACAAAGATGGAGACAAAAGATAAACAAGGACAAATATGATTGCCCATTAGTGTAGTCTGAATAGGCTACTGAATATAATAATTTCAAAGGTCTGCACTTTGTTTCCCTAAAAATCCATTTAAAGTCGCTTTTTGATTATCTTGACATGTAGCCTACTGAAAATGTTATCATCATCCCTCATATTTGTGTCTTTCACCAAAGAAATATTTTAGATTTTAGATGAATTATTTTATTCATGAACACACCATGGTGTTGACAAATAATAGAGGAACTTGAGAGGGGAGCAGTTGCATACTCTAACTGGCTGCTATAATATATCTTTAAATCATGATATGATCAATAAGTCATAAACTCATCTTTAACTTTAAAGTTATAGATTTAACTCATTTTTAAAAGTTGGTTATTTCAGGTGAAATTACGCTCTGATTGGTAGGTTCGGCGTTACGTCACACTGATTGTCTCCGTTTCCTTTCATATGTGTGTTTAAGCGCGTCTACAGCTGGAGGAGAGCGCGCACAACTCAACGCAATGTTCTGCCGCCTCGCCCTACTACAAGATCTGATACCATATTCTGTTTGTCATCTCACAAACCACAGCAGCTTTTCTCCAGTCATTTGCAAGGTAAGTGACCTTTTTGTCCTGTATGACAATGGATGAGTTCTACTGATGTTCACATTTTTATTGAGCAACAGAGTCCTCTGAAAACACACTGTCTTCTCTCACTTTTTTAAATTGATTTTTCTTTTGGATTTATGCGATTGTTCTTTTTCAAAAGCTCTGTTTATTTTAAATATAGTTCGAGTTTGGGATGCTGAACATTGTAGGCTAAATTATATTTCAGTTTTTGTTTTTATAGTTTGATAACGGTCACCTTAAGCGCAATGTTCGTGGCTATTTGACCAGAGCTTTAATATCCTGATACTTTTTCTTGTCCTCTTCAAAGGAGTTTAGAGAGAGCAGTTTCATCAGAACCGTTTGATTTTGCTTGTAGTTTTGCTCATTTGAAAGCTGCGGTGTATAGGCTATTTAAGACGTTCTTTTTAAGACAATTTATGTGACAATGGTGTAACAATTAACTCACACAAATAACCATTGATAGGTCAATAAAGTGAAGATCATTTTTAAAAGATAAAATCATGTATTAATTTATTGAAACATGCTTTAAAACGAGTTTGCACTTGAATTCCCTCATAGGCTATGAGCATGTTTTTAAGTAAAAAAGGTTATACTGGCATTATAACAAATATATTAGAGGTTCGTTGTTAAGAGGAAACCCTTTTGGCATAATGTTTCATTATTATTTCTTAGATTATTATTTATTTATTTATTTATTTTCTAAATGATAAAGCTGTTTATTAAGGAGTAGTTTTAGTAATTACTTCTTTTTAAATGTTATACTTTTAATGCAGTTAAAAAAAACGTTGCATTTAATCCTTTATAAGTTTTTCAAAAATGTATGAAACCCCATTGAATAAAAGAGCATGTTTGTAAGATTTTGGCATGCAATGAGTTGAAAATCAGGTTTAAGATTTATACAATTTAGAAGTAAGAAAAAGAATGATCTTAAGATGTGTGGTGAATGGAAGTTGGCCATATTATCAGCAATAAAGCAAATGAAATAAAGTCAAGTCTGTGTTTGTAGAGTGAGTGTTAGTTTTCTTTTGCATTATTTAGGTTTTTTTTTTTTTTTGGGGGGGGGGGGGGGGTTGTTGAATTGGTTGAGCAGCTGCCTTTTATTTTTGCCTATTTTTAGATTTTTCCATTTATTTACTGAATGCATGAAGTTGGGCATTTTTTATGATTAATTGTATTTTGTGTCACTGTCATTCTGAGAAAATACTTCCATTTCTTCAGGTTTAAACAATAGGGAAGACTTGACTTGACTAATATATATATTAGAGAGTATTGTACAGGAATGTAATTATACTTACTTAAAAAAGCTTATTTAGTATATTTCGCTTACACAAGAGTTCTAGAAACTAAATACAATAAAATATAACAGAATAAATAATGAAAAAAATTATATTGTTACCATATAATATATTCATATTTTGCTGATTTGCTGCTTAAGAAACATTTAATTAGTTTTAGCATTTTATTATTATTTTTTGAGCATTAATCAATTGTTAAAATCTTTCAGTTGTATTGACAATTGAACATTCAAGACGTCTTTGGGAAATGAGTGAATACAACAGATAACAGGAGAAGTGGATGAAACTAGTACAGAAAGAGGATGAAGAGGGAAAAACTGTAATGCTAACTCCTAATTTCCCTCCCCTTCCTAATTATTATATTATTAAATATAATGAGCCATAGTATATATTTTCGCAAATATTTGTTTTAGATTTTTTAACATGTGGACACTTTATTGCACAAACATTTTCGAATATTTATGATTCCAGTACAAAAACTTATTTTGTGTTTGCCTCACTTGCTCTGTTTTTCTGTCAGTAGGTGACAGTGATAATGGTTTGTTAGTTCAGGCTTGTGGGAAATGGGTCAACAGCAGCTTCACAAATGCCAGCCCATGACACAGAGTTCCATCTAAATCTACAGACCAAGAGAAGACGAGTGGACATTGGCGTGAAGAGGACTAGCTCAGCAGCCACATCAACACATACAGCTTCTGCTGTCATCACTGTGACTCGTGCAGCCAAATCTACTGCCATGAACTCCCATCACAGTTGGAAGCAGGATGTGCTGGAGCGCCAAGGGGCTCATCTCAAGCACCGGGACTCAAGTGAGGCTAAGTCGAATGTTCTCCGCAAACTGCTTAAAAGGGCCAGCTCATATGAAGACAACATGATACCCTTTTCTGGTGCCACTATCATCACCAAGCTACTGAACAGCAATAAGGCAACGAGAGAAACAGGAGGCAGGGAGCCAATATTCTCCAGGAAAGCAGAACCTGAACCACCACAGGAGGACACTTGCAGCAGCTCATCCCAAGAGAGTGTTAAAGAGTGTCTCTCACCATTTGGACAAAACATAGGGACCCGTTTTGACTCGGAGCGGCTAAATGAAGAGCACCTACAGGCCAAGCGCGCACGTGTCGAGAACATAATTCGTGGAATGAACCACTCGCCAAATGTGATGACACGCTCTATCCCTAGTGGGAAAGAACATGAGCGAGACGGAGAGGGAGAAACCGAGGTTCCCGCCCGTGAAAACAAGAGGAAACAAAAATTACCTCAGCAGCAGAGCGTCCAGCGGCTGGTTTCCACACACACCGAGCAGAAGGTTGAAGAACGCAGGCAGTTGAAACTACAGTTGGAGGACCTGCAGAAACAGCTGAGACAGCTTCAGGAGAAGTTCTTCCGGATCTATGACAGCACAGATTCTGAAGCCGATGGAGGGAATCTCTCAGAAGACAGTGCACAATCTGATGGATTGCTTGAACACCAAAGTTACGTCGCCGATCAAAGGAATAATTTGATGGCGGCTTCGGATCCGGAATGCGTTCCCGACGAGGCGAGGGAACACGTATTGCTAGATGGAGAGATGGCCAAACGAGAGAGTTCTTTGAGGAGCAAAGGTTTGAAGTCTGTGCACGGAGTAGGCAAGCATCTGGCAGAAACCCTGAAGCAGGAGCTGAACTCTGTCATGTCTCAAGTGATAGACACCGTGGTGAATGTTTTCTCAAAACCTCCACGGCAACTGTTACAAGTATTCCCATCACTTCCAGCAACCCAGGACCGCTTTGCTTTTAACGGGGACAACCCAAACTTCCACACTGCTAATCAGAGGCTACAGTGTTTTGGTGATGTTATCTTTCCCAGACCATTTGACTCCTTTGTTGGAGTCCCTCTTCCTAGCGCCAATGAGCAGATGGAGGCACGACCACTGGTGGTGCAAAAGTGTGTATCTGAGCACCACCAGTCCACAGATCTTGGAGCTCAAAGTGGCCACCCACATCCCTCCCTACACACGTCTTCTCTTTCTGGAAACACAGGCTTCATCTCCCAATCATTCCGTCATCCGTTTCCGCTTCCTCTCTTGGGTTACTCCTTTCAGAGCACTCTTGGTGCTTCATCTAGTATTGAATCTCCTGATTTGATGGATCTGTCAAGGGAGACCACCAGCTTACAGAAAAGCTTACATCTGATGCATAACCGTTCCTGCTCACCAGATTACTCAGAAAGCTCTGCTGAAGGGCTGTCACTCATCAAGTCTGAATGTAGGGAACTTAATCCACTGTCAGGCATCTCACCACCCCCAGAGAGTACAATATCCTTTTCATAGTAGTGAAAGCTGTTTTTTGATGTACAAATGACCTTTTCCAATACTTCTCTCATTTACAAGTGTAACCATTGTGTAAAGGAACTTCTGCCCCAAATGCCTTTCTAGTTCAAGCCGATTTTAAAGGACAACTCCGGCGGAAAATGAACCTTTGGTCTAATTACACATTGTCACCTAGTCAACCGTTATCTGAGATTTGTTTTCATGATTGCCGAATGTAAATAGTTTTATCTCTAAAAATAGTTTAGCCTATAACGCTATATAGGGCGTAGAGTAATGGCAAATAAAAATCGCTTGTTATTACCACTAACAAGGCTCAAAATAGCCCCACACTAACACGACAGCATAATAAGGGTCCCTACATTCAAACCGAAGCATTGAGAACTTTGTCAGTGTCCATACAGTTTAAAAAGAAGATATTTTATACACACAGTCAACTTCGCGAACACAGGAAGAAGCCATCTTTGAAAAATAGTCTCTACCAGTCGATCTACGAACGCCGATCCAAGTGCGCTGGTGAGATGTGAATAAGGTGATAAGGTGAGCGCGAACAGTAGGCTACGTGTACATATTGAAAAGAAGAAAATGGTTCGTGTTTGTGTTTCTTCTGGAAACAACGGACCATATGAGATTCTGCACAGTTCAGCGCACTTGGATCGGCGTTCGTAGATCGACCGGTAGAGACTATTTTTCAAAGATGGCTTCTTCCTGTATTCGCAATTTCAAGAAACTCCATTTCTGACATTACTATGCTTTTTGCCTGTCAACATGTCACCCATGTTAATGTTAATCAGTAGCCAAGTAGAAAATAAGTGAATGCACTTTTGTTTTATTGAACAATAGAAAGAATGGCTTCAGATTTGGATGTAGAACTTTATGATTGGAGTGTGTCTAAATGGGACAATGCAGTTGAATTTGGTTTATGGTCATGGAGTTTACACTGAAAACATTTTTTTTGTCAGTTCTACTTAGACAATGTATACTTCATGTGGTAATATCTACAATAACTGGTTTGGTTGAAATGAAATAAATGATTTAAGATTACTGATTATAACTAAATTCAACCAACCAAGGTTTAGCGTAACTGAAGAATAACTGTCAGTAGATAACCATAACCTGATTTAGTAACCTAATTTCTACCTGATTCTCCCTATAAATACAAAAAAATGTATAACCTATACTGCAATCAGGCCTTAATAAAGAAATGCTGTTTAAGCTTAATTGAGTTACATTGACATTCAACACATGCACACCAGCTCTGATCATCAGAAAACTTTGTTTCAATGAAAAATTATGATTATGAATTATGATTACAATATACATTTAGTTACATCATAGTGAAAATCGCAATTGACAGCGCTACTCTTCAGCACAATGGTGGTAGTTCATGATGCTTTTGGTCTGGGGCATGTACAAAATAACATTGCAGGCTTAAACTGTGACTTTGAAATGTAGTTTGCCCCATTATACAGATGAATTTGGTGGATTGGATTGGAGAAATTGTTTTATTAAGTTCTGGTTCAGATTTTTACAACATATCTTGTTGTTCACTCCTCTGTTCGTCCACTGTTATATTGGCAGAGGTTGAGGTTTTTTGTTCAACAGTCACACAAAGCGTTTTGCGCTGATGTCAGAGCTCAGAGAGGCCTTAAAGGAGGTAGCTCGGCCCTCTTTGTCTGGAGAATTTGTCCGGTCAGCAATGTCGTTGTCTGGCAGAGGTCAGTGCAGGACAACGCCAGGAGTGTCACACGCAGTGCAGTTTGAACTTTCAATGTGTTCTTATCTTGATTATTGATGGATGCTGAAAGAATAGAGGAAAATGTGCAGTGTTGGCAGAAAGATCAGACAGTTAGCCAGACTGTTTGTTTCCCTTCAAACATCGTAGACCTTGGTAGATTTATTATATATTTAAGAACATCAAGCATCGGAAATTTTCATTAGCAAATAAAAAAGAAAAACTTTGATTTAATTTTAATTTTAGTTACTATTTATGTCTTAAAACAAAACATGTTTTGAGTCAGTGCTCATAAGTCTCATCTAATTGTTAATTAAAAAAAGAACTGAAATGGGTAACACTTTATAATAACTGCACGCTATTAATCATTAGTTAAGCATGAGTAAACAGTTAATTCATCATTTATAAAACATTAATAGACATTAATATGCAGTTTATATATAGCTATACATGTTTTTTCTTGATTTATAAGCATAATGCGTTTAATGATTGTATTTTCATACTTTGTTAATGATCAATTAATAATTTCTAAATGAAGTATAGCATTATTTACAAACCAGTTGTTTAAGAGTTGTCAGTCATTTATAAGATCACGTAGAAAGTGTAAGTAAATGTAGTAAATACAGGTAGTTATAAAGCATTTAGTAGTGGTTAGTTAACTATTTCTAAAGTGAGGACTATTCATGCTTTGTAAAGCATTTATAAAGGTGATTTAAAGACTCGTCAATCTTCTAAACAGTAAAATGTAACAAACACAACGCAGTGATACTGAACATAGAAATATTTAACAGCCTTTAAAAATGCTTTACAAGGCATGACTAGTCCTCACTTTAGATGAGCTCACGAACATAGTTAACTGACCACTACTAAATGCTTTATAACTACCCAAATTAACCCTTAATTACAGCATTAATACATGTTAATAAAGCATTTATTAACACATTAAGTTACCATCACTATGTGTCTGAGTAATAAGATGTATGAATGTACATTTAAATAGTTTATTAATCATTTACTTACTCGCTCTAAGTAATCGTATGAACCACTGAAAACTCTTAAATAACTGGTTAATAAAAAATGATTATAAAAAGTGTTACCCTGAAAGGCATTTATTCGCTCAGCTTTTGAAATTTAACAGACTTCAATACTGAGTGCATAAAAAAAGCCTTAGCCCGATTCACTAGTGCAATCTTGGTACTTTATTTCACAGTCCTCTTCAGCATGCACACACAATGTACCTATTCAACACTATCTCACGACCAATTCGTACGAATTCGACGCATGATTAAAAAGTGTCTAATTCGTACTAATTCGTACGACCTCACTCGTACTAATTCGTACGATTTGTCTAAACCCACGTGATGGTTAAGTTTAGGGGCGGGGTAAGGGGTAGGTCATTCGTACGAATTCATACGAATTGGCCAATTCGTAAAATATGTACGATTTAGCAAAATCGTACGAGTGAGGTCGTATGAATTGTTACGAATTAGCCACTTTTTAATCATTCGTCGAATTCGTACGACTTGGTCGTGAGATCGGGTTGACCTATTATAGCAATTGCAATAACCTATTTTTGCTTGGGTAACTATACTGTAAATACACGTACTGTTGTAACCGTAATCTTCATTTATTTTTAAGAGTGTCGAGTCAGATTATTGTCACCTATGGAAAACATATGCCATGCCCAAAAGATCCTCCCAAAGCCCTTACCGCTATATTTGTGTTCAGTCGCTGGTAAAATGAAGGTTACAAACTCATTTGAAGGTGATATGCAAATACTATATTTATCTCTTTGACATCTGGAGGTTTGGGATCAGGGCATAGGGAAAGACGTTGCTCGCTTTGCCTGTAAAATGAGTTTCTGATGTAAAATATGTTGGTGTGGTTTTTATTGAACGTGACGAGCCGACAACTTGAGTGATGAGGTGATAATGTCAAGCAAATCTTGTGCCTTAGTATTGGGCTTATTTTCCTTCACTGCTGGCATCACATCCAGGAGGGCTTGTCCCCGAGTCACCTGAAGAAGGCCAAACTGATGTTCTTCTACAGCAGGTACCCAAGCTCCAGCATGCTCAAGATGTACTTCTCAGACGTGAAGGTGAGTGCAGACTGATAGAGATTCTTTCAAACCTAATGGAACTCATTAGTATTTAACATTATGTGTGTCTTAGTTTAACAGGTGCATCACATCTCAGCTGATAAAGTGGTTCAGTAACTTCAGAGAGTTCTACTACATCCAGATTGAGAAGTTTGCCAGGCAGGCCATAAATGACGATGTGGTGGCAGCGGATGACATCAGAGTGAGCTGTGATTCGTCGCTCTACAAAGTGCTTAACATGCACTACAATAAGAACAACGATTTTGAGGTTTGTGCTCACTTACAAACACATACAGGCTCACCACAATGATGATCATTGTGATGTTTATAAACATCATATTTTCCCGCTAGCTTTTTAAAAAATAGTCGTCAGCCAGCGGCAGCATTTTTGATCATTTTCAAAAAAAATAAATAAAAATTCATGCATCTGAACATGCAATATATCAAAATAATAAACAGAGCTTCTGCATTTAAACTAAAAACATTTTATTTTAGATTAATGCATTCATTTTATATCAACACTTGAATGGGGGTAAGTTTCATTAAGAAAAGCAATATTTTGAACAAAAAGCTGAGAAAATCAAGACTTCAAGATCCAATTCAGATTGATGACCAAAACATAGATGGAGTAGATCGAGTCCATCAACATCCCCAAAACAGTCCTATAGCTTGTCCTCGGTCGACATTTCATATAACGTTTTGATTTGTATGTTGTTTGATGATTGCATTATTTTACATGCGTAAGCAATGCTTGTTTCTGCTTCTTATTCGCCTGTGTTATGAAGATGCATAATAGTGCCCCCTACCATATAACAGTGAAAACATGGATTAATAATAAAATAAGGAAAATAATAATTCAAATAAAATTTCGGTAACACTTAATTCGGTAATTCATGCTTAACTAATGCACAGATAATATTGAATTAATGTGTGAGTAATGATTATCTAAGCTATTTATTAATGATTACCACATTAGGAACTAATTAAGAGTCTGTAAGGTTAATGTATTAGTTCATACATGAATTGTTTCTAATTAAATATGTAATTGTGGATTAATTCCATAATAACTCATTTTTTAATTTTTTAATGTTAATTACCAGAATGAACCAAACCCTTATATTTCAACTTCCAGATAATATGACAGGTACACTAATATGCATTAATACATGATTACTTACTTAATTGTTAGTGCAAATTCATGTGAAAATTACTACAATTACTAAATGACTAGTTAATAATGATGTGCCCCAACAAGTAAAGTCATAAGATAATGATACCTTTGCAAATCATTAGCTAATGATTAATTAAAGCAGACAACTGGAAGTTGAAGTGCATAGCTTTGACTAATTGTGGTAATTAACACATTAATTTACACTATTAGTTAATAAAATATGTTATAAAGGAATTAATACACAATGACACATTGAATTAATAGCAATTTGTGTATTACTTAATCTATTAATCATATAGACTCTTTATTAGTTGCTGATGCAGTAATCGTTAATTAATGGTTTAGTTCTTCATTAGTTATACATTAACTCATGATTGTCTGTATTAGTTAAGCATGAATTAATGCATATTAGATTTAGTGCACCCGTATTGTAAAGTGTTACCAAAATTTCCTAAAGAGTGGAAAAATTGTGGCTTTGTTGTGCTTTTAAAACATTGCTTCAAAATGCAATTTTGTGCTAAAATTCGCATACTTGCACATTTTGTTGTATTTATTGTATCAAAAATGTGTATTTTATCTTGAATCGCTCAACCCTTTCTAAGTTTATATAAAACAATTATTTGTTTTGTTCTCATGCATCTCACTCATAAAGACACATGAAGACGCTATTTAAGGATTTATGGACACAGCCATTCAATAGAGTAGAAAAAAAAATGTATTACACAAATTAAAGTCTTCATAAGAAATGATCCAATACAAAAAGGAGCAAAACATGTAACCGGAGCTTTTGGACTCATATCGCCAACATAATTAGCTTATTATACAAAACAATGGAAAGTCTTTGCTGGAGAATGTGGAAGACGTCATTTTGCGGCAGCAGAGTGGGGCAGAAGTGCTGCGAAAGGGTTTGTTTGAGTGTGTTTATAGGGGAAGGTGACCTGCCAATGCTGAGTGTTCCTATGCCAGGAGTCCTGGAGTCATGTGATAGAAATCTACCCTCTCCTTCTCACTGAAACAAAATCTCTCCATCTATCATGCTCTTTTACCCGCACCCCCCAAAAAAAAAAAAATTCTCAGGGGAATTTTGTTTTATTACTCACCAGTTTCAGATGTTTTTGTAATCTTTTGTCAAGCTAGACACATATCAAATATGTCATGTTAAAGATACAATATATTAAATGATCTCAGGCCCTGTCCACACAACGAATACGATCTCCGTCCACACCAGCGTTTTATCTGCGTATTAGAAACGATCTCCGTCCACATTAAAACGACTGAAAACGCGGATCACGTGACCATCCACCAACACTGGTCATGCGCGTGCCGGTGTAAACAGTGAATGACAAATCAGGGAAGGATACGTCATGACTGATAACACCCAATCATAGAGCCAATAGGGCTGGGCAAAAAAATCAATTTTTCGATTAATCGTTTTTTAAAATGTGTTCGATTCCAAATCGATTCTCAACGGCCACGAATCGATTTTTTTTCCATATAAAGGGCTCGCGGACGCGGTGCTGCATCTTCTCGTCTCTCTGCACTAGGCAAGCGCAAGCGCTGCAGCTGTCGATACACACATGCGTTTAGGAGTCGGGACACGACGGAATATTCACTTGCACAATTGGGCCAGCATTGCATCGTGACCTATGATCGTAACTAACATTTATCATTTATTTGCTCAAGCAATGTTAAACCATCCCGTGCTCGCGCACTCTCAGAGATTTCTTTCACTGCGTGCACAGCCTAAATCCGCCTCACAAACAGCTCGCCAGAAACAAAAGTTTTATCCCTGGATTATATCGCTTTAACAGTTAAAACACGCAACATTATGTCAAAACTCTGGTCTTGGTGAGTAACCTCGTAAAGACAGTCGGTAATGTCTTAAATTAGCATTAAACGCGTGTGACAGAAAGTTAATGAAACAGTAATGGATTCGCGCACTAGTTCTTAAAGTGAACGCAGCCATTTGTGTCAGTCATTAATTCTGTTGTCATAACAACAGAATATAGTGTTAATTGTAAGCAATCAGAATTAATAGCCTTTGTATTTAATTCAGTCTGGACTAAAAAGACTATCCAGTGTTATTTTACATTGGATTACTTCATTCAGTTTCTGTAGTATATCTGACATACCCAAAAAACTACCCCAAAATGTCTCTCAATTTGTGTCTTTATTCTATTGTATTTATTTGTGCTACTTTTTTCAATTTAATTCAAAGATTGAAATCAAGCATCCATACATAAACTCTTAAAAAAAAAATACATTAACATTTAGGTAAGATCAATGTAAAAAAATGTCTAAATATTTATATATTTATCTATCTTAAACATAAAATAACATGATACTGTTTGATCAAGCTGTGCGACTGTTCTGTGCGACTGTGCGACTCTTTTTTTGCATATTGCATCAAAATCTTTGTATGCATTTAGTGTACCTAAAATAAAAAGTGTTTTATATATAGGTTTATGGCTCTTAATTTTCTTGTATTAATTAACCACTAGTAAACTTATGTCCACTGTTCTTTTTTATAAATTATAAATATAGGATTTTTATTACATCTTCATTATAGTTGAATCGAGAATCAAATCAGGAATCGAGAATCGAAAATCGAATCGAGAATCGAAATCGAATCGAACTGAGAGCTTGCGAATCGAAATCGAATCGAAATTGAAATGTGAATCGATACCCAGCCCTAAGAGCCAAGCGTCAGCCTCTGCGTCAGCGTTTCTGAAGTTCTCCGTTTTGTCTCGTCCACACTAAAACGCCCTCCGGATATTCAAAACGCAAAACGCAGCTCCAGCGTTTCTAAACTTCTCCGTTTTAGGTCTTCGTTTTTCCCGTTTTAGTGAGGACGGGAGGTGCAAACGTAAGGTTTTTTGAACGAAAAGACCTTTTTTAAAAGGTCTTTTCGTTTTTAAACGAAAACGCAGTAGTGTGGACGGGGCCTCAGTGATCTAATTTTTACTTTCCTGTTGATACACACACAGTTTTGGTTCCAGGAACTGCATCAATACTGTTATTTACATAAATAAATAAGGAATTTGCAAATAGTGCAGCGATCAGTGTACAAATCTACTGTTAGCTCCGTCGCATGCTTCGTGAGTGTGTGTCTGTGTGAAGACATGGAAGGGAACATGTTTTGCATGTTAAGGATTTTCTCAGTAGGTGTCTAAGAGATGTGACGGTTGATTAACTTTGCTTAGGGAAAGTGTGCCAAGCCATGCAAATTTCACACACAAATCAACCGCCTTGACTTTTACCTTTGTAAGTGTGTGTTTATGAGTCTGTGTTTATCCACTGAAATGGAAAATCAAGTTACTTGTGAACTTCAAACCCCTACTGCTTACATCATTAAGTGAAACCGGACCCATGCTATACTATCAGCACACACTCAAGGATGCATACGAAATCAGTTGGTACTTATTTTGAATAAGTACTTATTGTGAGCACTAAGAAAAAATGTTTCTATTTAGTACGGATGTGTGGAGTATAAAAAGTAATGCCATGTTGTCACTGTCATGTGACTTACCAGCATCAATTGTTGCTTCACTGTCATTCACAAATCCTCTCCCATTGTCTCATGGGATATTAAATTGTCTATCGTATGCACACTTCAGAATCACGCTGGTAGTAGTAGGTCATCTGGATACTTTTTGTCTGCACATTTATGAATAGGCTACTGTGAATTCAGACATACTACTTTTGTTTTTCACCTACTATATAGTGGGGAAGTCTGTGATTTATGATGCACCCTTACACTTCACTTCATAAATAAATAAAGAATTTGCAAGTAGTGCAGAGATCAGTGTACACATGCTTCGTGAGTGTGTGTCTGTGTGAAGACATGGATGGGAACATGTTTGTCATGTTAAAGGGTTAGGTTAGTTCACCCAAAAATGAAAATTAAGTCATTAATTACTCACCCCCATGCTGTTCCAACCCCGTAAGACCTTCGTTCATCTTCGGAACACAAATAAAGATATTTTTGATTGAATCTGAGAGCTGGATCAGTCCTACATAGACTTCCTAAGGGACTGGCTCTTGACGGCCCATAAAGTCATTAAAGAAAAGGTTTGAATATTCCATGTGCCTACAGCGGCTCAATTATAAGTTTATCAAGCGACGAGAATACTTTTTGTGCGAAAAAAACATAAATAACGACTTTATTCCACTATTCCATTACTTCCTTATGGGCGCATGCGCGAGAACTGAGACGAGGACGTTCTCATTCGTCTACTTCTTGTTACCGGCTGCTCGCGGCTTAGGAGTTTTACCGCCACCTACCGTATAAGATGGTGTGCTGATATAGCTGGAAGCGCAAAACTTTCTGTTTACAAGCAGAGGAAGATGCGCGCTGTACATACGCTTTTCAATTAGCGTATTTTCCGCACTACAAGGTGCACTTAAAAGCCTTTAATCTTCTCAAAAAACGACAGTGTTCCTTATAATCCGGAGCGCCTTATATATGGATCATCATTTTATACGGTAGGTGGCGGTAAAACTCCTAAGCGGTGAGCAGCCGGTAACAAGAAGTAGACGAATGTGAACGTCCTCGTCTCAGTTCTCGCCAGTGATGCGCGGGTTGATCCGAAATGAGCGGGTGCCTGCGGTCACCCGCGGTTACCCGCAGTTACGGGTCATCCAAAAATGTTTTTAATGATATTCGGGTCGCGGTCGGTCGGGTCGTTTGAAAAAAAGATGCCAATTAAACATTTGTATATAGTACTAGACACAGTTTTTGATGAAATATACAGCCCTACACATTATTGGCTGAATAACTGGCACGAAGATAACACACAAGCTCAGTCTAAACAGTTCTCGGTTCTATACTAGTGATTCGAGAACCGCTGTGCCTGTGCGTTCGGTATACGCAGTATCAGCTGCTCGTGCTCATCACTTCTCTCAACAGTGGCAGCAACATGTCTCGGTTCAGTGAACTGTTGGAGTTACTGGAGTAAAATATAATTCAGGATATTGATTTATTTCGATTCGGAGGCGACTGTCAGGCATGTCTGAAAGTGAGTAACTTTAGTAACTTGTGGATCAGCACTGACGCAAGACGCCAGAACGATTCAGTTCGAGTGTACTGGTTCGACCGGTTCACTAAAAAGAACCGGTTCAAAAGAACGATTCGTTCACGAACCGGCCGTGTCTACGATGATCACTACAGTCTGCAGAGAGATGGAGGCGGCAAGAGAAAAGGTGAAGACTGGGGAGTGGAAGCTCCGCAAATACACAAATAGAAAGAGTAAAAGTGTGGGAGACATTTGCTGAAATAATGAAAGATGATGACCAAAGTGCTGGCAGGCTTTGCCTTTGTTATGTGTAGGCCTACGTCTTCTTGCGATGCTGTGTTGTTACACGTTTATGGCCCAATGACGCTACGATGAGCATTTACTACTTTAAAAAAATGCGGTCAGGAAGCGGGTCGGGTACAATGTTTTTTGTTTTTTTTTGCGGTCCGAGTTGCGGGCGGGTAGTTGAAAACGTCGGTCGGTTGCGGGTTGTTTATACATTGACCCGCGCATCACTGGTTCTCGCGCATGCGCCCATAAGGAAGTAATGGAATAGTGGAATAAAGTCGTTATTTATGTTTTTTTCGCACAAAAAGTAGTCTCGTCGCTTGATAAACGTATAATTGAGCCACTGTAGGCACATGGAATATTTAAAAATTTTCTTTAATGACTTTATGGGCCGTCAAGAGCCAGTCCCTTAGGCAGTCTATCTAGGACTGATCCAGCTCTCAGATTCAATCAAAAATATCTTCATTTGTGTTCCGAAGATGAACGAAGGTCTTACGGGGTTGGTACAGCATGGGGGTGAGTAATTAATGACTTAATTTTCATTTTTGGGTGAACTAACCCTTTAAGGATTTTCTCAGTAGGTGTCTTAGGGATGTGACGGCTGATTATCTTTGCTTAGGGAAAGTGTACCAAGCCATACAGATCCACAGCTTTGGGAATCTATTTTCTGACTCTGTGCATTTGTTGTCTCACTCAGTCCTTTAGTTTTCTAGTATCTTTCCTCCTTTTCTCCACCCCTTTCACCAATCTTTGAATTTTACTGACATATTTGTCTGGCTTGCTGATGGCATGATTTACACAAACAGCATAGAGTGTTTAGTCATATTTATCACAAATTTTTGATCACCAAAATGTCATATTTAAAACGTTTATCCTTGAATTTTTTATCTTGAATAGCTTGAATGTAACTATACTCTTTTCTCATTTAGTATTTGCGGTTCTACGAATATGCAAATGAGCCCCGCCTCCACTCACTCACTCAGCTCAGAGATCCACTTGTTGATGATCACATATTGATCTAATTGGTTACAAGGTTGTGACATCAGAAACATCAGCGATTTCAAACTGTGTTTTTGAGACTGTCTTTGATTGGAAGATGATACTTTCTATTAAAGCATATTAAAAACACCACATAGACAAAAACATTAAACGCTTCATTTTAATTATTTAATTCATGTCTTCTCCAATTGTTAATTTTTTTTCAGGATGGGTCATTAATACCCTAGAAATTCAGACCACAGAGAAAATGCACATTTTATAGTGTTTATTTACTGCTAACATTGTGCAATGAAGAGATGCGGAACAAATTAACAGACCTGCATAAATACTTTTAAGGTGGCGTTTACACAACACAGTTTTCAAATAAATTCAGAAAACTTTTTTTTACGTTTTAGCCGTTCATTTATGCGACAACAGCATTTTGAAAGCGCAATTGAAGATGGAGGAAAAAAATATCAAAAAAGTGTTTTGTCAAAAAAAATATTTAAAAAAACTCAGTTCCATTGTGAAACTTTTACGTTCTCGGGAAAACGCAAAACATTTTGTGAGCAAATGCAAAATTTGCCAGAGAAGTCAAAAACACAGACATATAACTTTTCCTCCCATCAATTATTTTTTTTTACATAATCATGCTCCCTTTAGGGCCACCATACTTGTATGAATAAATAATAATAAGGAATAAGACCTCATTAAAAAAACCCTTTTCACATTTCCGGGGGTCTCAGAAGCGGAAGTCATCATAGTTGTGTAAATTTCTATGGTGAAAGGGACATGACAGCAAATATAACTTTTTGTATTACAGTTTGCTTTGATAGCAAAAGACACATAAATCAGAGATAGTGTTTCCACAGTTTTCTAAAAGAGGAGAAAAATATAGAGAGTCCGGAGTGAGAAAGATGTGAATGTAATGAATGATGTGATGACTTCAGCCTTTGCATTAGACACTCACACAAAGTGTTAATTTATTTCTTTGTAATTTACTGCCAAGGTATTGAATTAATAAGGCCATAAGGATAAAATAAATCACTTTGAAGAGTGTAGATGGCTCTAAATATGATTACGTTTTTTTTAATTATGTAATATTATATTAAAGGGACAGTTCACAAAAAAAAAATAGATAAAATTACTCCTTCATGCTGTAACGGTTCTGTTGGCTGCAAAGAAGGAGATAGTATTAGATACTACAGAACGGGGAGTATTGTGCATTGTGTCTACACTTTATTTGTTAACGAGAGAATTTGCAAGTGCTCAGAACTCAGCACTGAACAAAAACTGTGATTCCCCTGCAGTACAGCTGCAGACCCCCAGTTGAAGAGCCTTGGTTTCTGGCTGAACTATACCTTTCAGTTATAGATTTTATTATAGTCAAAATGTGGTAAAACATGGCAGTTATTGAAAAGTGTCACGCTTGCTGACTGTCCTTTTTCAGTGGTGAATTGTGCTGAATTCAGGATTCAGATTTCTAAAGTGATATCAATGTGTTCTTTTAATTGTTCTCCACTTTTACCTGAGGGTGAAACACAGTCTTTGGGATATCCACACCTCTGACCTTGAGCAATCAAGGTCTCTGTGGTGCAGTGAAAAACAACAGCTTCAGTTTCAGAGGTGTGATTGAGTTTAGTCATGCTCCAAGATCCCATAGGGTCCTCATTTGAACACAGTCTCAGTCATTGCTAGAGATGGTCACATATCACCATGGATATACGTATGAGGGCCATACTGTATACTCATCCAACAGAGGACTGATAAAGACCTTTTGGATCTTTTTCAATGTACCTTTGTATGTTTTTATTGCGATAGTCTATAAACTACAAGGAACATCCAACTTGACTGTCTGCTTAATATCTGTTAACTCTTTATTGTGATGGTCCCCCAATAGACATTCTACTGACTATAAGTAAATTTGCAAGACCTACATATTATCTTGTTGTACTAACCTTAACCCCTAACCTAAAAGTCTTCTAATACTCTAATGAGAGTTAGTTTACATGCAGTTTCAAAATTACTTTTAGTTTAAGTGTAACCGTTTTACGTCTCTTTCCATCTTCTTCCGATTATCCATGGCTGGGTCACGGGGGCAGCAGTCTAAGCAGAGACGCCCAGACTTCCCTCTCCCTAGACACGTCCTCCAGCTCTTCCGGGGCAAAACCGAGGCATTCCCAGGCCAGCCGGGAGACAAAATCCCTCCAGTGTGTCCTAGGTCTTCCTCAGGGTCTCCTCCCGGTGGGACATGCCAGAAACACCTCCCCGGGAAGGTGTCCAGGAGGCATCAGGAAAATGCCCGAGCCACCTCAGTGGTCTCCTTTTGATGTAGAGGAGCAGTGGCACTACTCACCCTATTTCATTTCGAGATAAGCTCATTTAGCTCATGCTCATGACCATAGGTGAGAGTAAAGGCCATTGCACACTGAGTCCGAAATTCGCATCCGAAATTTTTGCACGTAAAAAAAAAAAATCGACCTCATGTTATGTCAGTCACGCTTGCACACCGCCTCCGAAACTTTCATCCATCAAAAAATTAATCGGATCGGGTTTTCGATTTTCTCTCTTTTCAATACGAGAGAGGGTAAATCATCCTCACTGCTTGACGAATCCATTTGGTATTTTTGCGTTTTTTCCCCGCAAAGGTTTAATAAATATGCAACGGACTCGGTGTGCAAGGTTTCTATGTGTGACGAATTTTTAGGCTGACGAACACGAAAATACGCATACGAAAATTTCGTACTCAGTGTGCAATGGCCTTGACACTGGCCTTGGCCTTGGAAAGAACATAGATCGACCGGTAAATCGAAAGCTTCGCCTTGCAGCTCAGCTCCATCTTCACCCCGACAGGCCGGTACATTGTCCGCGTTACTGTAGATGCTGCATCGATCCGTCTGTCAATCTCCCATTCCATCCTTCCCTCACTCATGAACAAGACCCCTAGATATTTGAACTCCTCCACTTGAGGCAGGAACTCTCCACCAACCTGAAGCGGGCAAGCCACCCTTTTCCGACTGAGAAATATGGCCTCGGACTTGGAGATGATGATTCTCATTCCAGCCACTTCACACTCGGCTCCAAACATCCCAGGGCATGCTGGATGTCCTGGTCTGATGAGTACAACACGACAATATCATCCCCAAAAAGCAGAGATTCAATCGTATGGTCCATAAACCGTACACCCTCTGGCCCCTGGCTACGCCTAGAAATTGTGTCCATAAAAATTATGAACAGAGCCAGTGACAAGGGGCACCCCCTCACAGTACATTTGGGTCTGTCCAGCTCCCTCCCCCATCATCGGATGCAACTTACCACCGGGTGGTGATCAGTTGACAACTCCGGCCCTCTCTTCACCTGAGTGTCCAAGACATATGGCCGGAGGTTGGGTGAAACGGCCACAAAGTCGATCATCAACCTCTGGCCTAGGGCGTCCTGATGCCACTTGCACTGATGGACACCCTTATGCTTGAAAATGGTGTTTGTTATGGACAAGCTGAGACTAGTACAGAAGTGCAATAATAGAACACTTCACCGGTTCAGATCAGGGGGCACTTTCCTCCCAATCACGCCCCTCCAGGTGTCACTGTTTCTGCCCACATGGATGTTGAAGTCCTCCAGTATAACTACAGAGTCCCCAGTCGGAGCACTTTCCAGCACCCCTTCCAGAGACTCTGCGCTGTCGCAGGCGCTGGGAAGCACCTGCTTGTTCACCGTGAAGAACTCCAACACATGTTGACTGGGGCCAAGAGCAAACCCATACCAGCCCGCCGCCTCTCACCATGGGCAACTCCAGAGTGGTAGAGATCCAGCCTCTCTCCAGGAGTGTGGTTCCAGAGCCCAAGCTGTGCATGGAGGTGATCCCGACTATGTCTAGTTGGTACCTCTTAAACTCCCACATAAGCTCAGGCTCCATCCCTGCCAGATCCACTATGCACCGGCCCCTTACGGTCCCTCTTGCACGCGGTGGTCGGCTGCACCAGTGGCGAGTGACGTCTCGGTCCTTGATTTTTTTTTTTATTCTTCATAATGGGCTTATGAACCGCTCTTACAATCACGGTACAATCTTGGTTTGAGAACAGTGTATAATAAATTATTTAAAGTGCCGTACTCTGGCCTGACCAAGTCAGACTTCGTACTTCTGCTCAATTTCAGTTTGCTTCTGTACTCCGTCTGAGATAGCGACCTAATCTATCAGTTTTCCTCCAGCCTGAAAACAGCCGGCCAATCAACGAACAGAGGGCAGGCTGAGAGCCGTGGCATAGACACTAAGTGCTGAGTTTAAGATTGTATTTTCGATTAGGGAAATCAAAAATGACTTGCGGATGTGGAGATACGGGATGCTATGTTGTGGTGAATATTCCCCGCATTTGCAAATTAAAGCCCGAACAAGTAGAGTGTCTGTTAAACATTTTGAATGGAGGTGATGTTTACCCAGGTTTACAGTGTATACAACTACTTGTCGTTTCCCTCTCTGTATTTTCATGATTCAGTCTCTTTAATGACCAGACAACTGCTGTTTGAGATACATTTTGAGATGCTCCAAAAGCAACAATGCTCAATACTTTTTTGGTTTGGATTTCATTACTTTATTTAGGTTATTTTTATAAAATGGTACCAATAAGTTCATTATTGTTACTATTTAATTATAATTCTTCAGTTTCTAATTATTTCATTCACTAATTAAATAAGGTTTACTGCTGAAATATAAAAATCATATCTGATAAGTAACAATGTACCACAGGCCAAACCACCAGACACTGAGGGGCCGCCACAATAGGATGCGATAGTCAGATTAGTGGTAAACAAATGTTGTTGTTCACTGGAAAAAAAAAACACTTCAGTTGATTTAATATTTTTTTCTGTTCTTCTTGTTCCTCTTTGCTTCGGTGATTCTGCTTGTTAACAGCAGGTGTTCATTAGTGTCTGAATTATCTCACTTGTTTTTATTCACTCAGTCAAGTGGGCTATATTAGTGAACTAATGTAGGGAATAGTAAATGAGGGTATAGGGTGTGATTTGGCACACAGCCTCTGAGTGTCGACTTTGAGCGCTGTTTATTCATAGTATAGTCCTGTTGGCTACTTTCTCGAAAATGTCAAATATCACCATAATGCATTTTTCTAAGCTATATTGCTGTTTTAATGGAAAAAGCATGTTACTGTCAAAATTTGGCAGTTTTTTTACCATGTTGTTTTTCAAAAGCTGATACTAAAACTAGTGCAACCTGTGCATAGTTATTTATCCTTACTAACAATGCTTTTTATATATAGCACCTTTCCAGGGCACAAGGAAGCTTTACAATGCACATGTAGCAAGGAAAGGATAACATCAATAGGGTAGACAATGATGACAAACAATTGTAAGTTAGAGTAAGAAGCATACAGAACAGTAAGCATGATATAGAAAGGGCAGAATAGAGATAAGCACAATGAAATACAGAACACAACTGACGAATGATAACATAAAAGTGAGAATATGTGAGTTTTGAGTAATGATTTGAATTCAGAAATATTATTAACTCAACAGAGTGATCAGACTACAAACACTCAGCAACACATTTGAAAGTTTTATAGACTACCAAACACAAGTTTAGACATAATTGAAAAGTACTGAAGAATGGAATATAGTGCTGCAGTGAGGATATATTTTTGTAGGCAAACTCAGAAGTTAGAATTACCCTGGTCCCCACGACAAAAAGCGAGATATTTCCATTGGCTTTTGGATTGTTACAGAAAATAAACTCTGTGACCAACACGTTTATGATTCTCACACATTTTGTTCATAATTATAATGAATAAAACTTTTGTGAATTTTGAAGCTTAAACACAATCGGCAGAAGTAAAAAGCCAAATGTATGTGAACTATTGACCACCATTGACCAGGGATGGGCAAACTCGGTCTTGTAGGGCCACTTTCCTGCAGAGTTGAGCTCCATCCCTGATAAACTGTGCCTGCATGTAGCTTTCTAGTAATCCTTAAGAGATTGATTAGCTGGTTCAGGTGTGTTTGTTTAGGGTCCCAGATAGATAGCAACAATATTAATGTGTACATGTTTTGACTCAACATCACTTTTATTCCCACAATTAAAGTTGAATTGTTCTTAAGATTTCATCCAAAAATCATTGGTAATGGCATTGAATCATTTTTACAGTTACAAATGTTTACACTCTCAGAAAATGAAATACAACCGCTATAACTGAAAACAACTGTGAATTAAAGAAGACAATAAATCTCTCAAGATGTAAGCAGGTCTTTGTGAAAATTAACAGAGGTTTAGATGTTTTATTGAAAAGGTTGTCACTGTCATGGTGATCAGTGTTTCCTTTAGTTGGGCAGTTTTACTCTTGGCTTTTATGTGAGTTTGTAATTGTGTGCACTAAAGCACATAATTTATTACAAAGAAAGCCGGAAACAAAGATAATCAGGTGAAATAGCTTTCAGCATCTAAATTCGCTAATCATTCCAAAAACCAAAAGTGGTAATTTGCTTTTACTAAGATATATTCACAAACAATATTTTCTTGCCACAGGACACGCATTCTGAACTTGGATTTTTACAAATTAAAGGAAAAATATTTTTAGATACAAAGCCATCAAAAATCACCATATGAATCTCAACAATGGTGACATGCTAAATGCTGCAATGCATGTTGGGAACCACCATAGTATAAAACCAGCATGCATTGCAGCATAAATCATGTCACCATTGTTGAGATTTGTATGCTTGATGTCTGTGTGTCTAAAAACAGGAAATTCCTGCTATGTATTTAAAATTCTAAATTCGGAATAGTTGCTCTGTTGCAAGAAAATATTGGTGGTGAATATAATCTTTTGATAACAAATAACCCCTTTTGTTCAGGTGAAAAAATTCTAATTATGCTGAAAACTTTTTTACCTGATAAATTGTCTTTCTGGCTTTCTTTGCAACAAATTATACGTTTTTGGCAAATAAAAGTGAAGAGTCACACTATCCAACTAAAGTAAACACTGATCACCATAATGTTGAGCAAATATTTTCCATAAACCTCACCTCAACCTCACCCTCACCTCAAGATTTATCGTCTTCTTTTATTTGCAGTTGATTTCAGGCTGTATGGATTTAAGTCAGTTGTAATTGTTGTTTCATTTTCTGAGAGTGCAGGCATGAACCAACATCATTATAACATTGACTCAATGCCATTACCCATGATTTATGGATGAAATTTCAACTTATTTTTTACATTAATTGTGGGAACAATAGAGATTGTGATTCAATGCAGTTAACATTGATACATTAACATTACTTTGATGGTTGCTATCTATCTGGGACACAAATCAAACACACCTAAACTAGCTAATCAATGTCTTCAGGATTACAGTGAGTTTATCAGGGTTGGAGCTAGTAAAGCAAAGTAAAGCACCGCCGCCATTACTGCGTGCCTTGCTGCTAAGGAAGTAGCACAAGTCGCGTTGGTCCATTACGTAATTACAGGGTTCTCAAGAGTCACGGCTTGAGAAATTCAATGCGTGGCAAGAGAGCGTGACTCTCTTGCCACGCGTTGAATTTCTCACTCTGAAAAACTATTTATAAGTATGTAAAATGCCGCAGCGCCCAAAATTTCTCTGACCGCGCTGCTCTCACTATGGAACTGGCAGGAATCAAGTGCATCTCATGCAGTCGTGTGTGTCCTCATATTGGCAAATAAACAGCTTGAGCATCACACAAGTGTGTGTTTGTGTGTGTTAAATGAAACTGCGCATTGACTGCACCATTCATTCACACAGAAAACGTAGAATTCGTATTTAAATAGTATTACTGCAGAGTATAGTATTATTACAAAACAATGGTAGCAACACAGCTAGTAATGACAGCGTTCGTTTTTATTGTTGTCATCAGTTAATACACGTCTTAATTACATTACAATACATTTGGCTGACGCAATTTTCACATTAATACATTATGTTGTCAATAAATTACCTTTATCGGTTTATAAGTTTTGGCCACTACCTGACATCATCTACCCAATGTTCCCTTTCACCGAACATTTTCTTTCGTGAGCAGGATCCACTTTCAATGAAATGCCATTAGAGGGCACCGGCAAGTGTCACACCGTCACCCTTAGCAGGCACGCAGTAATAGTGGCAGGCAAGATGCTGGCGCCCATAGAGTTTGTGGTGGATTTGTGTTTTTTTTTTTAATTGTTTGCTTGTTTAATTGTTTGACTCTCTAAATGAGTTTGGTGATTCAGGTCTAGAGATGAATATGTCAAAACATAACCTGATCACATTTTCTGTTTGTTCATCTAGCAGTTATAACTCAATTACAGCAGCCAAGCAAAATGAAATGTAAATACTTTAAGGGTCAAGAAACTACAGCAAACACTGACCACCATGATGGTGTATTAAATGCTTTTTTCTCTTTTGGTGATGCTGCTTGTTATCATCAGGTGTCTTCGATAATGGTCAATTATTCACGTAATTATCTCATTAAGATTAATTTAAAGGGCACCTATTATGCCCCTTTTTACAAGATGTAATATTGGTCTCTGGTGTCCCTAGAATGTATTTGTGAAGTTTCAGCTCAAAATACCCCACAGTTAATTTATTATAACCATTTAAAAAGGTCATTTTGGGGCCTGCTTAAAAATGATCTGTTTCGGGGGTATACGACTTTAAATGCAAATGAGCTGCATATCCGCGCCCTGCCTTTGGATGAGGGCGTAACATGAAACCTATGGCAGTCGGTACAGTGAGACTGAGAGAAACCGCTGTTTTGTCTGTCATTCAGCGTACGTTTGAATCGGAAAATAGTACGAAAAGACTCCGGAAGAATAAACACAAATGAGAATGGACCAGTACGTCTCGGTATGGTTATTTGATACATTTATGTACTTTAGCGTTGTTGTAATCGCGTCCCATTTGCAATTATGGATGTGGAAGACACACAAACACTAATGCTAGCGCAATTTTTCTGAAATTACATACACATACTGTGAAGTTTGCTACTACAAGCGAAATTACATTTATGCGAGGGACCTGTGGCGTCATGTTTACTTGTCATACGGGTGCTTCTGTGGCAAATGTGAGGAGATGGCTAACTTAAAGAACAACAACATATATGCAGTTTTTAATAGAATATCTTTAAATATATATATAAACGTGTGGTTACTATACAAACAAGGTTTAAATTATATAGCCTACACAGACATCCTACGACAACAACAACTTTAGACGCATTTGTTGTTGAATTGGCTGACATTGACTGAAAAGACTATTTGCTCAAAAATCATAAAATACACTTATGGCTCTTTCAGACTGCACGATTTTCAAAGTAGTCAGGTCGCTGCTCTTTTCACACTGCATGACTATCTTGGCCAGCATTCAGTCGCTGCTGTGTTCACACTGGACGATGGATCGGCGACAGAAGGTTTCACACTGCATGACTTTAGAAAAATCGCCGACAGACTCTGTCTAGCACGCTGCACGCAAACTACATTTCACAACAAACACGCGTGAGATATGAAAAGGAAACAACGCGCGACACCACACGTGCAAGACCGGAGTTCTCACGTGAGACTTTTTTTTTCGACCCGGTTGTGGTACAGCTGGTGAAACAGACACGAGTGCTCCTGCCAAATTTCTACTAATTTTTCTTCCATTTATTGTGTCCAAATAGACAGAGAAGAAGCTTTTTTTGTTGAAACAATGCTATATCATGTTGATATGTGATCTATAACTCCTCCCCGAACTCCCTGCTGCTCTGTATCTTGCTCTCTCACTGGCTGCCGGTGATCGCCGATGTAGTTTTCAGTCAAAACACTTTTCACACAGCAGGATTTTGAATCGCCGACAGGTCCAGATATTTAGCATGCCAAATATCTCACGGGCGTCGGCGACTCGTCGGTGATTCTCTCAGTTCGCGTCTTTGTTCATTCACACTGCGTGATTGTCACTCGCGTGAACGAGCGCCGATTTGCCTGTGATTTCGGGCATTTGTCGGCGATTTCTCAAAACCTGTCGGCGAGCCAAAATCGTGGCTAAAATGCAGTCTGAACTCGGCATTACTGTTACTGGAGGTGACGGTGGATCGCAAACAGTAGATGACGATCCACAGTTGAGGATTCATTTTTAAGCCACAACAACAGGATTAACCCACGAGTCCACGACAGAACACTTATGTTTCCAAGAGATATTACCGGCTGTCGTTGAAACAATGGAGGATGATGTGTACAGATCACCGAAGGCGGGGTCTAGGCCACAGCCACACTGTCAATCAAACCCCTTTCTCACTTTCTACGTCACAAAGAGCTGAATCTTAGAACAGCTCGTTCTGAGGCAGTGCATATGATTTATTGAGATTGTAAAAAAAAAAAACACTGGGTGGATTTTTATCATTCTAGGGTGGTTTTGCTCACACACTGCCAACACACAAAAGTGAATTTTTAACACTCATATTTTAACACTTTAACACTCTTGAGTATGGAGCCAAACAAACGCTCAGGAGAATTAATTTAACACTGGAGTTTTTGCAAGGCAAGGGAGGTTTCTTGCATTATTAAAGAAAATAAATTGCTTGTTTTAACCTAAAATATGAAGTTTAACCAAGTAATAAAAAGTGAAATCAACTAAAATAACAACTTTAACAAAACTAGAACACTGCAGTTACATCAACCTTAATAACTTTCATTTCCAAGTTGAAACAAAGGCAGTCTTCAAGTTGAGTGAACTTCGATCTTCAAGGCAGCAGGTGAACTTGCATTTGCAAGCTAAACTAACATGAAATGTCTTAGTGTACTATTTAACTTTGTGATACAGAACCGTTACATCACACACACTCTGAAAAACATGGCATCATGACACTGTGTGAAAGTGAAACGCAAGGCTCGACTCAAGGCCAGAGTTCAATGTGTTTACTTACCCCTCATCAAGGCTGTTCAGTTTGAAGCCTTGCTTTCAGAAAGGCCATCTCTGAGCTCTCGAAACAACCAGAGAGATTGCAGTATACCTGTGCAGTTCCCAGCTGACATGGGAAGTGTTCTGAACTGCATTCCCATGTTAGTTGGTTATGGATTAAACAGCGGTTTAACGTGTGTGTGTGTGTGTGGTTCATGGATCCTTCAAGTATATCGCTTCCTCTATCTCTCATGGTCAGTGTGTGTTTGGGGAGTGCAAATCAAATAAAAACAGGTTCCCAGAAGACTGAGTCAAAAAAAAACTCTTAACAAGGTCAACTCCAGAGTTTTGTCAACTATTCTTAAAGGAACAATTCACCCCCAAATTTTAATTCTGTTTGTTTTAAACAGAATTAAAACAAACCACTATGTTTGTTTTAAAACGCAACTGCTGTCATGTATTGCCACAGGACATTCAATTTGAGTAAATTATCCATCATCTTTGCAGGACTGTTGTAACATTTTTCGCAACTGTGTAAAAGCGAATTGCACACAACAGACGCAAAACCGGTATAAACATCTATCGCTACATTATGCGTCACATGACTAAACATTGCGTCATAATTTTCAAATGGATATGTTTTCACAGTCCGAACTACAATGCGAAAACGCCATTTTAAAATGTTCAAATCATGGCCAAAATTGTACAGTGTGAATCCGACTTTAGATTATTAAGTGATAACCATTATTGATGACACCTGTTGTTAACAAAGAGAATCACTGAAGGAAAGAGAAAGGAAAGTCACCATTGTGGGAGATTATTGTTTGCCTTAGTTGGACACTTGACCCTCCACTTCTCATGTGAGTTGTGGCATGTGTTCAGAAAATGTTTACTGTGGAAAAGCAGAATAACATCAGATGTTGTTGCCTGTATTTAATAGTGACATGATGAGGTGTCTTGACATCACTGAAAATGATGTCTAACCACTGATCAAGTGTTTTCTCATAAATACACCTAATATTGTGCTACTGACGGAGTAGTATTATAGAGTGATATCCATCGGCGTTGTGACCATCAGATATTCCGAAACATTTTGAAAATGTGTTGTGAGCAAGAAGCTGTTAACTATACGTTATTAAGACACAAACAGACGTCAATCACAATCAGCATATGAATCTCAACAATGGTGACATGCTTCATGCTGCAGTGCATTCATGACTCCCAGCATGCATTGCGACATGAATAAATTACGCAGCCGAATTATATTATTTACATAGAAATATTTTTCATGATTGTCTCCATTGTTGGTGTTTTAATATTACAATCAATTAATCAGTTCGTCCAACGAACTCTTTTGATTATTCATTTAGCTGTTCTGCTATTCATTTAGTTATTCGCATTTCAGCTGTTCTGAAACCGAAAACTCAGAGTTTCCCATCTCAGGGTAAGTCAACTCAGAGTTCAAGTTTTAACACAGAGTTGGTTGAATCTCCTTATTGAAACAGGCCCCAGGTGATGATGGTTGGAAAAGTTATTGTTCTATGAATGTTTAGAGAGCATTATGTTGTTCTTGTAATGTTTTCTGTCGCTCCGTAATGGTGGCATCATGGTGACAATCTATTGATTTCTACTGAACATCTAAACCTCTGTTAATCTGGAGCTAATGTGGAGTTGTTTATTGAAGTTGGAGCCTGTCAAAAAAATGTTTAGATTTTCATTTTCAACCAAAATTTGATGTCTGAGTGATGTTGGAGTCCATGTCCAATAATATTTCTTGTTGGGTTGACTCACATTGTGGCCAAATTAAGGAGCACACAGTGAGTGCGCTATGCCGTTACACTTTTAGCTCACTGTGACCTCACATTGTGATCATATAGAGAGATCACTATGAGATCAACGTGTTGACTGGGTGGCATCTAACACCGGAGAAGCCATTTCTAAGTCGTTTATAGACCATCTGAATTCTTGAGGTCATCATGTTTGGAAACCCCCTCAAAATTCACTAGTCTTTATCCAATCTGAAGTCTTGAACTGTCAGAAGTTCTGGACTTTCCTTTCGGACCTGTCTATATAAAGCCTTTCGACGCTTCATCCTCCTTCTGACTTTTCCATCCTCCTTCTGGCCTCGTCTGCAACACATCTGACGGTAAAGCTTGCATTTTTTTCTTCAGCAAAGCTCTCTTTAATACATGTTTTTTTCCTCACTATGCTTTTTAATGAATGCTTAAAACATTAAGTGTGGTATGATTTTCTTTATGAACCACTTTCTCAATAAACCATTTTACAATAACAATTGTGGTGTTTTTCTTTATAAACCACTTTATATAATTCTTCAGAAAAAAGTTTCAAGTTAATGCAGAAGTGTTCTACAGACAAAAATACATCCTTGTAACAGGACATTTGTACATTTTGCACAACACTGTATAATGTGATTAAAATCACAGGGATCTATGTATGTTATTGATTTTATGTTTAATCTGATTATGAGCATAATCGCATTAACCTGTTAACTGTCACCCCCCCTTTTTTGAATAGACATGAAAATGCACATTTCGAACTTAAATGGTTGTAATTCAAGAATGCTTTGGAATATAGACATATGATTGGTCTTGTTTTAAAGAAGACATTTGGCAGATTTTTGTAGAAGTGAAATAAATTAAGAAAGTGAAACAGAAAAAAAGTTATAGAAGTTTGAGTTTATGGAAATGTACAATGTAAAAATATTAATTATTCATATTTTACATAAAATATATATTTTCAAAACCTGGGCTACTCTAAAATGGCAGAAAAATCAAAGACAAAAATCTGAACAAGTTGTGTTTCAAATTTTAGGTTGATATCTCAAAAAATGAGCTTTCAGTAAGATTTTGTTTGAGCGCAGTACCAAACTTTTTCACTAGGGCACAATCAGACTCCATTACTGCCCATATAAGGGCGTCTGCATTTCCATTCATGTTTTGAGTGATATGAACCTTTACTTCACAATTTTCATACAATTTCTGAAGTAGAGATCCTATTCAGAAGTAGCATGGGAAGTTTGGCAGATTTTGATATGAATTGAACCTCTAAGAAACACATACAAAGAACACGCATGTAAGTCATAGCTAGCTGCCACGTCACAAATGGTGAATTTATTATTTTTTTCTTGATATTTCAAACTTTTCAGACCTTTTTTTTCCAAAATAATTGAATGGATTCTATCTTTTGAACTTTTGGCATGAAAACAAACTGAGGTATCTACCATTTTTTCATGATTTTTCATGTTTACTGCTATTTTAAAATAAAGGTCTGAACACGCCTTATGAGTATGAAAATATTCTTGTTTTATATTGATAAATTATGGCTCCTATGTAATATATTTTGAAAATCAGTCACCAAATATGGAAACTAGAGATTGTAAGCTTTCAAATGATATATAGTTTGTCAATATTATTTAAGGTATTTACTAAGATATTATTGTTTTAAAAATATAGTGGCAAACGTCCCACCTGTGGGACGGTGACAGTTAAGTGCATGATTGCAGTATTCTGTTTACATGAGCTTAAGTTTAAATCACAGCATTGCCTTAATTGGATTATACAGGAATTGCATTATGAGGGTGCATCTAAGCAATATTTGACTAAAAGTCAAAACTTCATCTCCCCTTGTGTTTCTGCAGGTCCCTGAGCGTTTCTTGGAGGTAACTCAGATTGCACTACGCGAGTTCTTCAATGCCATAGTGGCCTGTAGAGATGCAGATCCATCGTGGAAGAAGGCCATTTATAAAGTCATCTGCAAACTGGACTCTGAGGTTCCAGATATATTTAAATCGCCCAGTCGTCTTCAGGAACTTCTACATGATTAACGTTACAAAACATCACTAAAATGCGTTTCTACCCTTTTTTTTTTATGTATATTACTAATTTGAGTTGCAGGATTGTACCTGTTTGTTTTAAAGTATTTTTTTCTGGCTTTTCACAGTACTAGATATAAAAAAAACATTTTATTTATTAATGTTATCATTTAGTTACTTTTTGAAGTATATCTCTAGTTAATGCAGACTATTCATTGTTGATTGTCTCACAGTCCTGGTGTGAGAAATTCAAATTTTGTAGTGTTTTTTTTTTATTGAATGTGAAGGATGAACAGAATTAAGGTGAATCATTTTTATCGTTAATTTTATGTACCTTTTGCATTCCTGCTCTAAGGTTTTCTATTTGTTCTGTGGTAACCAAAACTTATTATTATTTCAAAATATAGCACTCAAAATGCAAATGTATACTACTGAAAGAGGAGTTTTTTTCTAAAGAGCGAGTTACATTTTTTATGTTTGTTGGGGTGAAAGCTTATTATGCTAAACGGAGTAGTCTTGTCCTCTTGTCTGTGCTTGCTTTACAGAACTATACCTCACAACATAGGAAACAATTGTGCTCACTGTTTGAGATAAAATGGCTAACATGCTGGAAATGCCTCTGTTATCAGCAAATTTATCAGCATATTCCTCAATCAGACTGTGTGTGCACTTGGATGTCTCACTAAACCAGCTGAAAGCAGAGTGGAGTCACTTGTAAGTGTCCCTCCTGGACTGTATAGCTAAAAATGGCATCTCAAAAAGCCAACAAGAGCAAATTGAAGTGTCTGTTTTTGCCTCTTTTATAAAAAAAAAATAATAATAAAAAAAATCCCAACCATTTGGTGAGAGAGTTTCTACATTCATATATGTACAAGCTTGTGTGGTTGATCTCTTATTTTAATTCCTTCTTATCACAGATTTGTGAATAAAAAGTTACTGACGATAAAATACACAAAAATCACTTTGAACTGAGATAAAGATAGAAATTTTATGTGTGTTGCAACTAAAGTTCCGACACTGAATCTGTAATAAAGATTTCAAGCTTTTTTGACTTTATTTTAACGTTAGTATGATGTTCCTGTAATGATCTTTTAACTTAATTTTTCCTCTGATATTTGTTTTCTGAACACACTTCTAAAGCAGCCAGAGAAAAGTTTACAGTCAAGAGTCAAGAGCCCACAATAAACACTGATTACCACAATTGTGACTTCAAATGTCTCTTTCCTTCAGTGTGTCATCACTTATGATAATTACTTAACCAATAAACTGCAACACTTCGTCAGTTTCAAGGGCTGTTTACGCGCCACCGTTTAAAAAAAACAAAAAAAAAACAACGTAAAACTTTTTATGCATTTTGGCAGTTCGTTTACACGACAACAGCGGTTTGGGCACCTGAAAATGTAGTTCGCAAATCTCTGACGATGATGACGCCATGCACATGTGTATTACGTGTTCAGTCTGAAGTGTTTCATCGAAATTTGGCCTGGCAGCAGAATACTGTGTTTTTAACCGTTTTCGCGGATCCACATGTGGATCGTTTTGACAATGTCATCATCTGTATGCGGGAAAGTCAAAGGAAAAATGTCTTCGTTTTAAGCATATCATATGTCTGAACGTACCCTAACATTCTGTATGGTGGAAACATGTGAGCACAGAGCGGTATTCATTAAACACAGGGGACTTTGTTGTTTAACTCTGGCGTTCCCCAGGGATCAGTTTTGGGCCCGTTACTCTTTCGTATTTACATTTTTCCATTTGGCCAACTTGTAAGAACACTTGGTCATAACTTTCACTTTTATGCCGATGACACTCAGGTCTATACCTGATGTCAATATGCCTCAATGTTTTACTGGATGTTTGAAAACTGTCTCTGTCTAAATAGTGATAAGACTGAAGTGATGCTTCACCTCATCAGTTGCGTAAAGTAGAGTCCATAACCGTAAGTGTGAATGGCTCTGCTTTGAAATTGCAAACTAAACTAAAAAATCTGGGGGTGATATTTGACGCCAATTTAACATTTGACCATAATGTTCGTAACACAGTCAAAACATCATTTTTTTCATCTCAGAAACATTGCCAAATTACGCTCTTTGTTGACCTTCTCTGTGGCTGAAAAGTTAATCAACACTTTTGTTTTTTCACAAATTGATTATTGTAATGCTTTGCAGGTTGGGGTTTCAATACCCTAAGTGAATTACAGTTGGTACAAAATTCGGCTCATAGGGTTCTGTCTGGGACCAGTGCAAGGGAGCACATTACACCAATCCTGGAAAAATTGCAATGGCTTCATGTTAGTTTCCGTATTGATTTTAAAATTCTCATGCTTACTTATAAGGCCTTGAATAACTTGGCCCCTCAATATTTGTGTATAAGTAAGGCGAATTTCAAACTGTTTAATAGTAATGATGTAAAAAAAAAAGAGAGAGAGAGAGATTAGTAGGTTGTTTTGTTAAGTCTGTAATTAAAAGACTGGGTGATGATGGTAGTGCAGTGAAGTGTCCTTTGCAATGTTCCCTATTTTTATTCATTGTTGTTACAAACCTCCGACAGAAGAGGGCGATATTTCACTAAAAACGATCAGGTGGCCCTGAGCACAATCCTGTAGTTCTGAATCAGCCGCTTTGTAACGCATGTCCCGCGACCTCACTCATGTTGCGCTAGGCTTTCAGCTCCTCCCGTGGCGCGCGCGCCCAGCAGAGGATCATCGCTCCTCTGTTATCAGCTGATGGACTTGGACTCAGTGGGTGAACCCAGAACATTCTTCTCCTCAGACACACTCAAAATAAAAGCGTCTCTGACGAACACGTGACATTCTTACGTTTTTTAATTCTTCTTGCGTCAAGAAAGCGCTGGTGTTTCCTTTACGCGGTCTCGGGGAAGAGAAACATCTGGCGCTTGACAAAATACATGCTTTCAAAATGCGTTTACATGTCGATAAGATAAAAGTGTAGCTAACCTGTCCGAAACACGTGGGATGGACAGTGATGCTGATACTGGAACACACTGATCCATCATCGTCTGCGCGCCTGCGCTTGTACTGGATAGCAGTGTCCCCAGGACGATAAGAACAGGTAGGCTATCATTGCATGTTTTTTGGGGTAGTAAATCAAGCCCATGACTTTTGAACAATTATTCTCAGAGGGAACAGGGACAGATTAATTAATGTGGTTATATGAATACAATTACATTTGTTGATTAAAGGATTGGCAAGTTAATTTTGTACTTACACAAAATTATGATTATTCTTTATTTAAATGCTGCCAAAGAAAGAGATAATCAATCTTCTACAATATGCAACTTCATAATGTGAAATCACAGTAAAACAAGACTGTATGTCCGACTCTGCATATTCTTCTGTTGATTTACAGTATTTGTGAGAGAATGCCCCAACCTGCACTGATTTCAGAGTAAATTTCTGACTACAGCAATTCATTGTAATTCAAAATACTCTTTAATCCTGACAATCACAAAACACAAGAATTTCAGAGCAGCATCTTAAGAGCAAGAAAAGTCCTACTGTGGTATTGCTGTGAAAGTCAATTATAAAATGCAATTATTAACCTGGAATATACTGTAATTAATTTCACACTAAAAGGTTTAACAGTGTAGTTCTTCTAATGTTCTGAACATCACCAACATCCATAGCCTATACAAAGGCCATTACAGTAATTTACTGTATTTAATTAATTCACCTGTAGTCCGCAGTATTAACACAATAGGCCTACAACACTGTTAGACCTTACCAGTTTTTTTTTTCTTTTTTACAGTAAAAATCCTTGCAAACACTGTTTCAGAG
Source organism: Pimephales promelas (assembly GCF_988280905.1). Taxonomy (NCBI): domain Eukaryota; kingdom Metazoa; phylum Chordata; class Actinopteri; order Cypriniformes; family Leuciscidae; genus Pimephales; species Pimephales promelas. Next base: position 5,884,429 of record NC_142781.1, read on the forward strand.
TTCATTTAACACTCTCTGAGTGTGGACTCATATAAACACTGAGCAGTATTAATTTAAACTGGGGATTTTGCTGTGTATTAATATTCATCAATGCTCACGACAGATATGGGAAGATCAGGCATGCTCATGATCATTGTTGTCTTACGCAGCACATTTGAGCTTCTGTGTTCACAAGTGTGTGTGTCACACAGACAGGAGATTCACAGTGTTGCACTGCAATCTTTTTTTTTGCATATTTAAACTTATCTGTTTTACTTTCCAGTTTTCTTCATTGGTTTCTCTATTTTTCACTGCTTGAGAACATAGGAAAACATAGAAACCGGCCCCTAAACCCTCATTCACTAAGTTAAGCCTATTCCGTAAGTTAGTCCACTAATACTGTTCACTTGAAGGAGTGAATGAAAAAATGAGTGGGTTAATTCGGACAGCCGTTGAGCGTAAACTGTAGGCTACACGTTATATAAAATTAATGCAGTGCAATGTAGGACAGAGACGCGATCTGACACGCGCCCTATTGTCCCATTCACAAATGTTCATTTAAGACTTTATTTCAATCATTTTAGACAGCTTTTATGAGGACATTTGACAAAACGGATATTTTGGCATAATTTGTGCATGTAATTATTTGTTCAAGCCCGAAAGAGAACTCGATACTGACGCACGTCTGTTCTGACGGTTGTGTGTAATTGTCAGTAATATTGATTAATAATATTGTCATAATATTGACAATGATATTGTCAATTGTCAGTAATATTGATTTTTCAATACACATTGATACTGAAATATCTGAAACTCTTCCACTGAATAGATATTAAAGATACCAGCAGCTGTGTGTGCTCACTCTCTAATCTCTCCAACAGCGAGTTGACACACCAACCCTATTCACTCGTTTTATTTGCTCCGGATGAATATTGTTGGTGATACAGGGCTTGAATTCTGGCGAGGGATTGCAGAATTTTACTCATTCCCACAGATTTTGTGCTCACAACCAAAGTGCATGCACAAAACGTATATTGGCTATATAAAACAGTATAATGGGTCAGTGCGTCAGGTGTTAAAGTGATAGTAGCCTAATATACCGACTGCCAAATTTTGAGATTATATTAAAAATATTCCCCTATGGTATCGGTGTCCAAATTGTGAAAATGCTGAGTGGCTAGTAACTTTGGAAAACTACTAGCCACGATGGCTAGATGACATTTTCTTGTAATTTTTAACAAATGTAGCCTACTTTAAAGACCCAGTTGATTAAAAGGCAATGGTCAAGATCACAACCACAGCTAACACTGATCACCATAATGGTTACATCAAACTAAATATTTTCAATTAAACATCAATACCTACACCTCTGTTAATTCTCAATAAGAACTTCTGTGTACGAATGGCAGAAATAAAATCAGTCTGGTTGGTAATAAGTGACGCTGGTAATGTTTTTTTGTTGTTTAATCCTCCTGTGCTGAGATCTTGAAGATTTAATGTCTTCTTTTATCTGTAGAATTGTATTAAGCATTTGAGATCAACAGTGGTACTGGTGGAATTTCATTTTAAATGTACAGCTGTTTTTTATGCATGTAGTTCAATTTGTCTTCATTACTCTCTTTGACTGGATTCTTCATCTAATAATGCTCAGTGAAATTAGATCAAGAAAATTCTACAGATCGATACTGAGTTGGCGATCAGATTATACAGTGAATGATGATGTGTAACTGGGCTGCGTTCTATATGAGTGGATCTGGTTGTTGTTTTTAAAGGAAGTGAAGTGTGGAATGTTTCAGTTCTAATTTTCTCCTATTCCACTGGTAAACAGTAAAGTGTCCTCATCATAGTGCCGTTTCGGTCGTTAGATTCAATAAATGATGAAAATCAATCTGATATTATGAAAAACACAGATATACAAAGTGAACCTATGATGCTTTTTTGAATATTCCCACTAAACATTGGACGTCGGATAGACGTGCAGATCATGTCTATATTGGGTCTGTCGGTCCATGACCAATTCTGGAAATCTATTCGACATCCAAACTAGGTCCACTATTTGGTCGTCAAACCATGTGCCAACTTGGACGTCATATTGATGTTCAAAATTTGACCTTTGAACTAGGTCATTTTGTTGGACCTCATTTGGACGTTTAAGACAGGTGCAGGAAATTGACATAATTAATAATATTTTTTTTTTATTTACAAATATTGTTGTTATCGACATGATTAATACATATGAATACAGATTTTTTTTATTATTTAAAATAAATTTTCCAAAAACTCCATTACACAAAGGTGTAATACTGTAGCCCAGACAGTAGCGCGCTGGCACTTACAATGCTAAGATCATGGGTTCAGTTCCCAGAGAAAGCAAGAACTGATAGTGATGTAAATGTGTAATGCAATGTAAGTCACTTTGGATAAGATGAAAACCTTATGAAGCCATGGCAGGTCTTTGTGTTTAGTATTGTGACTCATCTCTTGTGAACATCAGCTAAGTGTTCCATCAGACACAATTACCCATTATTTATGAGGAGAGAAAGATAATTGTGTGTGTGTGTGTGTGAGCGTGAGCACTGTAGAGCGGTGCTGATGGTGTAATGGAATAATATTATGATTACACCATCAGCACCATTCTGATGTTGTAATTGATATATATCCGCACAATATTTACATTCATCACACTCATTTTCATTCTCTCCTTTGTCATGTAGTGGAATATATGATAAACACCATTAGGATTAGTGTTTCCATTTGTTGGAACTTTTTTCAGCATTTGTTATTGTGTTTTAGTAATGGTGCTTGTATATTGTTGCAGAAAGAGATATGAATAAGAAGCTAAAGTTAAAGGTTTATGATATTTAAATGAGTGTCTTAAAACAGTCCAATTACTAGTGTCTTTTTGTAGCTTACACAAATGCTGAGCAGTAAATAAAGCTGTAGAAAAATCATTGCAGTGCATCAAGACCATAAGATATCGGATATCCTCTCAAAGAAACATCTTTTTGAACAGGGCATTGAGACACATTTAGACATCATCAGTCATCATACAAACCTAAACAATGGTGACAATCAGCATGAATCTTCTTTTACATTGACATGTAGGGCTGTCAACTTTAGTCGTTTAGTCAACTAATTGGTCGATGCCGTCTTGGTCGACTGACATTCTTATTGGTCGACCAGTTGCATTTTTTTTTTACCAATAGAAAGAATTTTTCAATGATTTACTCCTTGATATTTATTTCTTTATAAGCAGTTATTTATTACTGTATTCTAAACATAATTAGCCTATGTTTTGTCCCCGACTTTAAAATGCTTTAATTTAGGCTATTTTTGTAACTGAGCTACAGTTTAGCGCACACACATAATACACTCGGGAACCGCACGCTCACGCTCGGTACGGGATGCTGTATTCATTCAGTTAGAACGCTGCTTGTTTTGGCTTTAGTCACAAAATGTCCAGGAAATATAAATCTTTTGTCTGGCTGCATTTTAAAACAAAGACGACAAGACTGTGGAGGGAGGCGATCGCGCTGCTGCATTATGAGCGCGCAAGTCGCGCACCTACATTTGAAATCGAACTTGAGCGCGCAAAAGACGTGAGCAGCCTTTTAACGGCTATATCATGCTGACTCAATAGATTGTGTTTTCTTAATGTTTTCGTTTTTATTTGTGCACTTGACACATTTGAAAATAGCCTAAATAATGCAACAAAACGAAAATAAACCTATACGCGGTCCTACAGCCTATTATTAGGATTGTTTTTAGGCTATTTGGGTTTTTTGTGTGTAGTTTTAAAACACCTTGATCGTCAGGACGAAAGTTAACCCATAGATTTGAAAGTAAAGAAGAATATAAAGCCTGTATAAACGAGAGCTTTTGTTGGGATTTTTCATATTTTTTGCAGCGTGTGGTGTGGTCAGGTGCGCGATTGTGACTGTTACTATAGACCTAGGACAGAGCTCTTCACTTTTTGCAGTTAAAAAATCACTTAATTTTCAAAGAATTGTATTATTATTATAGTTTTATTTATTTGTGATGTTTTTCGTTGTTCTTTTATAAATGCTCAATGACAATTGTTTAAAAAATGTTTAATCAAAACATCACGTTTTTTTTCCCCGACTAATCGACTAATCGTTGCGCAGGTAAAGACTTTGGTCGACTAAGGATTTCTTTGGTTGACTACAGCCCTATTGTCATGCCAGCTCAGACACCATGGGCCCTATCATACACCGGGTGCAATGCAGCGCCAGACGTGATGCAAGTATTTTTAGCTAGTTTCACTTTATCGTAAAAGTTATAATTTTCACGTCCTGCACCATTTTCACCCATGTGTGCACCCATTGGCTGCTGGTCTGAAAATCTGGTGTTCTGTATTGTTGGCGCGTTGCTATTTTGAGGCAACTGAAATAAACTGCGGCATTGACTTTAGAACAGGTTTTAAAGGAGGTGAATGGAAGCATCAGCATCTGTGAACTCAAACGTGTAAGTTTCAACCTTTTATACTACGAGGATTTAGAGCACGATTGGAAAAGTGGAGGTAAACAGTGATACGCCACTCTCCCGGCCGTACCACTCTCTTCAGGACCGTATCTGGACGCTCGCTTCAGATTCCTTTTGCTCTCTCTCACTCTTTTGTGATTCCCGCATGTACCTGTGAGTGCATTTACGTTCTTTCGCTGTGACACAAGTGTGAGCGGTGCATTCGAATTTTATGGGATTGTGGTAATAATTGGAAAAAAATTGCAACTAATGTTTGCAATTATTATTAATTGGTCTCAACCAATTTGATATATATTGTAAAGTATAAATTGTATAACACCTAACTGCCCATTCGTTTTATTTTGTATTTCATTTTATAAGGGACAATGAATGTTTATGGCATTATTTTGGAGTCATGTGAGCCATGATGGTGTTTTGTATTTGTGTGTATGACACTGTGCATCTTCTTTATATTTACATGTGCTTCAGCTTGTGGAAAACCAATAGTGGTGAACTTTTATTCATCATGTGGTTTACTTTTTTATAACACCTGCATTATTATGGTGGTTATCAGTATGTTACAATGGTATAAGGCAGATTTGAATACTTTAGTGACTATTCCTACCATAGAGGGAGTACTCTGTGTTCGGGCTAAATACCAAGCTCGGAGTCCGCCCCCCCGGACAGCAGGCCAAATATGCACAAAGCTTTATTCAATCTAATTATATGTTTATTAATACTACTTCTAGTAATGCATGGTTTTGGTGAGGGCTTTGCAATTTTTCTTCACGTTAGATGTTTTAAACACGCAATTTAGTTGCAAATGAGACACGTGGTGCCCGAAAAGAATCCACCATATTGCTTAAAAACCCTTGACTAAATGTTGTGTTGAACAGCATATGTGAATATTAAAATCACCCAGAATTAACAGCTTGTTACTAGAAGGGGTGCGTGTGTGCGTGCGTGTGAGTTTGTTGAGTGGCCAATGCCATCCTCTGTAGTGGCACTGCACCATTTTATGACCTGTAAGTGTGTTCAAAACATTAAGCTCTCTTCTGATGATATGCTGTTTAGTAATGTGTGTGTGTGTGTGTGTGTGTGTTTGTAAGCTAATAAAGATGCAGACATTAGTTTGATGGAAGTGGGTTCTTAGTCAATGCATAAGTGACAGGAAATGTCAACATGAATTATGTTCATGTATGTGTGTGTGTGTGTCTCTATGCAGGCGGAGGAAGGCTGTTTGATGGAGGGTGATGCTTCTTTCACAGCAGCCGTGGCTGAGACAGAGGCTTTTACTGGCTAGCCTGGCGCTGGGGAGCCTACTCTTACTGGTGGCCCGAGTGGGCACTTTAGATAGGTATAGCATTCATTCACAGAGAAACTCAAATCCCATAAATGCATGTTTAATAGACCCCTTCGTCATGTTTACTTTTAGAAACAAAATACTTTTCACATTTGTGTTTCGTCCATTAACAACATGACACATTTATTTAATGTATTTAAGTATTTGGTGCTGTGATGAATACCATGGCGAATACAAAATACGGCTTGATTAGTTGGGGACACTTCATTTTCAACAATAACATTGATCATCCTGCAATGACACATTTATATGAGATCTGAACTGAGCTGGATGATGACATCACTGTTTTCTGCAGAGCAACTTTAAAAAAATTAAGTTAAATTACTTAACTTAAGCTGGACTATGATGATTTTTTTCTTCTAGATCTGCTGTACAGCAGAAACAAACTTTGTTGCATTATTTTCCTGTTATCACTGTAAAGATGCTTTGAAACAATCAGTATGGGCTATATGCACGCATAAGTTCCGCATTTGACGTAAGGATGCTCGTCCATTTCCGGTTGTGGAGATTAAAGCGGAGGAAAACCGCAGAAAACGGGATTATGGCAGAGTCTTCAATATTTACTGTCCTCCCGTCTTTGAAACGAAACGTACATACGTTTAGATGTAATTTTATATATAGTTATGTTTATTTAATATAATTTTAAAAAGAAGCATAAACTCAACGAGGGGTGTCTGTTTTATCTGTTTTTGTGACTAACGTTTCTTTAGTATAACCATGGAGTATAAAATTCAATATAAATTCTCGGTATTGCATTGAACTCTACGATCGGCGGAAGTTATCGAGCATCCTTAATCCTTCACCGGAAATACCGCCGTGCATAGAGCCCATTGAGAAAAAAAGCACTATTTAAATAAAGGTTACATGACTTGAGCCAAATACAGTAAATATATTGTGTAAATAGACGAGTGTTCGAGTGCAAAGACAGCATATTGGTACAGGCCCTGTATATGTTATGCAGGTAAAGAGGACCCAACAGCGAGGTAACAGAAACAGAGTCTTTAATGAAACGTGAACCCAGGATAGACCCAGTGAGGCAGACTGATCTTCTTATTAATTAACAAAGAGGAAATAAACTGCCCGCAGAGCGGGCGCCGCAACGAAACTCAAGTCACTGATGAACTTCAAAAAGTCTTTAGGCAGTCGAGAGGAATCTCTGGGTTACGGCAACAGACTGCAGGTCTCACCAGGAAGACGTGGAGAGAGTGGGTACCAGTTCAGATGTAGCCTCAGGAGAACTGGACAGGGTAGATATCAGAGGATTAACAGGTAGCACTAACCAGACGGACACCAACAGGACAGGACAGGACGACGGTGAAACAATCGAGACAGAGGTTAGCTTCCAACATTAGATGCTCAAAAGAGAATCTGACAAAGAACGCAGCAGTAGCAGGGAGAGAAATAGAGAGCTAATCAGGGGAGAAAGGGAACAGGTGGAAAGAGGGAGAACGAGGTAGTCAGAGGAGATGAGGAACAGCTGGAAGAGCGAAGAAAGAGAAAGTAACCTAATATGACCAGCAGAGGGAGACAGAGTAAAGAGAGAGAACCAGACACAACACGACAGGACATGACAGTACCCCCCCCTCAACGAGCGCCTCTTGGCGCTTCTGAGGAGGAGACCCGGCGGCTACGGAGGAAATCATCGATCAGTGAACGGTCCAGCAAGTCCCGGGAGGGAACCCAACTCCTCTCCTCCGGTCCGTACCCCTCCCAATCTACCAGAAACTGATGCCCACGACCCCGCGGACGCATGTCCAGAATCTTGCGGACCCTGTAGATGGGAGCGCCTTCGACCCGAATGGGGGGAGAGGGGGAACGAATGGGGGCGCGGATGACGGGTTTAACACAAGAGACATGGAAGACCGGGTGGACCCGACGAAGGTAACGAGGGAGAACAAGTCGTACCGCGACAGGACTAACGATCTGAGCAATACGGAACGGACCAATGAACCGCGGAGTCAGTTTACGAGAAGTTGTCTTAAGGGGAAGGTTAAGAGTGGACAGCCAGACCCTTTGACCGCGACAATATCTGGGGCTCTTGGTTCTACGTTTATTAGCGGCTCTCACAGTCTGAGCCCTATAACGGCAAAGAGCAGACCTAACTCTCCTCCAAGTGCGCTCACAACGCTGGACAAAAGCCTGAGCAGAGGGAACATTGGAATCGGCGAGCTGAGACGAGAACAGAGGAGGTTGGTACCCGAGGCTACTCTGAAAAGGAGATAAACCGGTAGCTGACGAGGGAAGCGAATTGTGAGCGTATTCTGCCCAGGGGAGCTGCTCTGACCAAGACGCAGGGTTACGAAAAGAAAGGCTTCGCAGGATGCGACCAACAGTCTGATTGGCCCGTTCGGCTTGACCGTTAGATTGGGGGTGGAAGCCGGACGAGAGACTGACGGAAGCCCCAATCAAACGACAAAACTCCCTCCAGAATTGAGACGTGAACTGCGGACCCCTGTCCGAGACGATGTCTGTAGGGAGACCGTGGATCCTAAACACATTCTCGACGATTATTTGTGCCGTCTCCTTAGCGGAAGGAAGCTTAGCGAGAGGAATAAAATGAGCCGCCTTAGAGAAGCGATCGATAACTGTCAGAATAACGGTTTTACCCGCCGATGCTGGCAGACCAGTGACAAAATCTAAGGCGATGTGCGACCACGGTCGAGAAGGAATAGGAAGCGGTCTGAGAAGACCGGCAGGCGGGGAATTCCCGGACTTAGTCTGTGCGCAAACAGAACAAGCAGCCACGAAACGGCGTGTGTCACGTTCCCGAGTGGGCCACCAAAAGCGCTGACGGATGGAAGCCAGCGTACCCCGAACGCCGGGGTGACCCGCTAATTTGGCAGAGTGAGCCCACTGAAGAACGGCCAGACGAGTGGGAACGGGAACGAAAAGAAGACCCCTAGGACAGGCGCGCGGAGCGGGAGTGTGAGAGAGTGCTCGCTTTACCTGCCTCTCAATTCCCCAGACAGTCGCCCCGACGACACGCCCCTTAGGAAGAATCCCTTCAGGGTCAATGGGAACCTCTGGTGAATCAAAGAGACGAGACAAAGCGTCCGGCTTAGTATTCTTCGAACCCGGACGATAGGAAATTACAAACTCGAAACGAGCGAAAAACAAAGCCCAACGAGCCTGGCGTGCATTAAGTCGTTTAGCCGAACGAATGTACTCAAGATTCCTATGGTCAGTCCAAACGACAAAAGGAATGGTCGCCCCCTCCAGCCACTGTCGCCACTCGCCTAGGGCTAAGCGAATGGCGAGTAGCTCGCGGTTACCTACATCATAGTTACGCTCCGACGGCGACAAACGATGAGAAAAAAAGGCGCACGGATGGACCTTGTTGTCAGCGAGTGAGCGCTGGGAAAGAATGGCACCCACGCCCACCTCAGACGCGTCCACCTCGACTATGAACTGTTTAGAGATGTCAGGTGTAATAAGAATCGGAGCGGACGTAAAACGATTCTTGAGAAGATCAAAAGCCCCCTGGGCGGAATCGGACCACCTAAAACACGTCTTGACCGAAGTAAGGGCTGTGAGGGGAGCAGCCACTTGACTGAAACTACGGATAAACCGGCGATAGAAATTTGCGAAGCCGAGAAAGCGCTGTAGTTCGACGCGTGACTTAGGAACAGGCCAATCGACAACAGCTTGGACCTTGGCGGGATCCATCTCAATGCCCTCAGCGGAGATAACGGACCCGAGAAAGGTGACGGAGGGAGCATGAAAAGTACACTTCTCAGCCTTCACGTAAAGGCAATTCTCTAAGAGGCGCTGAAGAACGCGGCGAACGTGCTGAACATGAATCTGAAGTGACGGCGAAAAAATCAGGATATCGTCAAGATAAACGAAGACAAAGACATTCAGCATGTCCCTCAGGACATCATTAATCAATGCCTGAAAGACAGCTGGAGCGTTTACGAGACCGAAAGGAAGGACCCGGTATTCGAAGTGCCCTAACGGAGTGTTAAACGCCGTCTTCCACTCGTCCCCCTCCCTAATACGCACGAGATGGTAAGCGTTGCGAAGGTCTAACTTAGTAAAAACCCTGGCTCCCTGCAGGATCTCGAAGGCTGAGGACATCAAAGGGAGTGGATAACGATTCTTAATAGTAATGTCATTCAGCCCTCGATAATCAATGCAGGGGCGTAGGGACCCGTCCTTCTTTTGGACAAAAAAAAACCCAGCTCCAGCGGGAGAGGAAGAGGGAACAATAGTACCGGCATCGAGCGCTACAGATAAATAATCCTCGAGAGCCTTGCGCTCAGGTACCGAGAGCGAGTAGAGCCTTCCCCGGGGAGGGGTGGTCACCGGACGAAGATCAATACAACAATCATACGAACGGTGAGGAGGGAGAGAAGTAGCCCGGGACCGACTGAACACAGCGTGCAGATCGTGATACTCCTCCGGCACCCCCGTCAAATCACCAGGCTCCTCCTGAGAAGAAGAGACAGAGGAAACAGGGGGAATAGCAGACATTAAACACTTCACATGACAAGAAACATTCCAAGAAAGGATAGTATTCGTGGACCAATTAATAGATGGGTTATGACGAACTAGCCAGGGATGGCCCAATACAATGGGAGAAAAAGGTGACTGAAAAATTAAAAAAGAAATGGTCTCGCTATGATTACCAGAGACAGTGAGGGTTAAAGGTAGCGTCTCACGCTGAATCCCGGGGAGAGAACTACCGTCCAAAGCGAACAAGGCCGTGGAATCCTCTAATTCCTTAAGCGGAATGTCATGCGCCCGAGCCCAGCTCTCGTCCATAAAACAGCCCTCCGCCCCAGAGTCTAATAAGGCACTGCAGGTGGCCGATGAACCGGACCAGCGGAGATGAACCGAAAAGGTAGTGCATGACCTTGAAGGAGAGACCAGAGTAGTTGCGCTCACCAGTAGCCCTCCTCTTACTGATGAGCTCTGGCTTTTACTGGGCATGACGAAACAACATGAGCCGCTGCCCCGCAGTAAAGACAGAGGCGGTTGACGATTCTTCGCTCCCTCTCCTTAGCCGAGATACGAATGCCTCCCAGCTGCATGGGCTCAGAGCTCGAGCTGGCGGAGGGCGATGGTAACGGTGTAGAAGGAGGAGCGTGGAAAGCGGCGAACTCCCTTCCTCGGACTCGGCGACGAAGGTCGAACCGTCGCTCGATACGGATGGCGAGCTCAATCAGGGAATCCACCCTGGAGGGAATCTCCCGAGAAAGAATCTCATCCTTCACCTCCGCGCGAAGACCCTCCAGAAACCGGGCGAGTAACGCTGGCTCGTTCCAGTCACAGGAGGCAGCAAGAGTACGGAACTCGATGGAGTAGTCGGTTATGGAGCGATTACCTTGACTTAGGGAAGACAAGACCCGGGAAGCCTCCTCCCCAAAAACAGAACGGTCAAAGACCCGAATCATCTCGTCCTTAAAGTCCTGATACTGGTTAGTGCACTCAGCCTCCGCCTCCCAGACTGCCGTCCCCCACTCGCGAGCCCGTCCCGTAAGGAGCGATATCACGTAGGCAATACGGGCTCTGTTTCTGGAGTAGGTGTTGGGCTGGAGAGAAAACACTACATCACACTGAGTGAGAAATGGACGGCATTCAGTGGGCTCACCAGCATAAAACGGTGGGTTATTGACTCTGGGTTCAGAAACTTCAGACGCCCCGGAGAAAGTCGGTGGATCAAGGCGGAGCTGATGAACCTGCCTGGAAAGATCAGAGACTTGGGCGGCCAGGGTCTCAACGGCATGTCGGGCGGCGGACAGTTCCTCCTCGTGTCTGCCTAACATCGCTCCCTGGATCTCGACGGCAGACTGGAGGTGATCCGGACTCGCTGGGTCCATTGTGGTCAGATTCTTCTGTTATGCAGGTAAAGAGGACCCAACAGCGAGGTAACAGAAACAGAGTCTTTAATGAAACGTGAACCCAGGATAGACCCAGTGAGGCAGACTGATCTTCTTATTAATTAACAAAGAGGAAATAAACTGCCCGCAGAGCGGGCGCCGCAACGAAACTCAAGTCACTGATGAACTTCAAAAAGTCTTTAGGCAGTCGAGAGGAATCTCTGGGTTACGGCAACAGACTGCAGGTCTCACCAGGAAGACGTGGAGAGAGTGGGTACCAGTTCAGATGTAGCCTCAGGAGAACTGGACAGGGTAGATATCAGAGGATTAACAGGTAGCACTAACCAGACGGACACCAACAGGACAGGACAGGACGACGGTGAAACAATCGAGACAGAGGTTAGCTTCCAACATTAGATGCTCAAAAGAGAATCTGACAAAGAACGCAGCAGTAGCAGGGAGAGAAATAGAGAGCTAATCAGGGGAGAAAGGGAACAGGTGGAAAGAGGGAGAACGAGGTAGTCAGAGGAGATGAGGAACAGCTGGAAGAGCGAAGAAAGAGAAAGTAACCTAATATGACCAGCAGAGGGAGACAGAGTAAAGAGAGAGAACCAGACACAACACGACAGGACATGACAGTATATGAGAGCCATTTGTAAATCAGGAAACATTAGAAGTTACAGAACCAGAATTGGTAACACTTTAGAATACGGTTCCTTCGTTAATGAATAACTACACAAGAACCAATGAGTAACACGATATTAACAATCTAGTAACTATTATTAACTAACAAGAAACTCTGATTAACGAACTAGTAAGTAATAGCGCACAGACGAAAGTGGTAGTTCACTATTAAGTAATCAATAACTACTATTTTTTAATACTTCCCAGAGAACTACTGAAAAAGTTTATTAACAATCTAGTAACTACTATTAACTAAAATAAACTCTTATTAACAAATTAGTAAGTAATAGCACACAGATGAAAGTGTTACTAGATACTTCTGTGGGAATTGCTAATTATTTGGATCCGTATTATAAAGTGAAAATCATTGGAACTAACTAGTAATTACTCAAGTGTTACTACATGATCTAGTCATGATTTGTGCAACCGTTTGAGATTTTTTGGTGAACTTTAGTATACTTTTAGAAAATGTCTTTAGTAACACTTGAGTAATTACTAGTTAGTTCCAATGATCTTCACTTTATAATACAAATCCAAATAGTAATTCTCACAGAAGTATCTAGTAACACTTTCATCTGTGAGCTATTACTTACTAATTCGTTAACTCTTTCCCCGTCAAACACGGAATTTTCCGGGTTTAATGAAAAAACGCATCACCGCCAAACACGGAATTTTCCGGGTATCCGTGTTTTAGGTGGTATACGGTAAGGAAGACCCGCGCGCATGTCCTGAATGAGTGCGCAACTCTTTGATCAGATAAACAGATTGCAATCGTCTCAAACAGTGGAGTAGTGAGAATGTATCAGACAGACAATGCAGAGGTATATGGCTGAAGTACTGGAGGTTAATGGACTCGGAGTCCGATCACTCTTTATTTGATAATTCTGAATCTGATCGGGACGAACTGCGAAGTAGTCAGTGAGAGAGATGCACATGTTGTCAACTTGTCACAGAAAGTTCTAGCCATGGACGTGCCGCAGATAGATCGTATAATACTTGTATTATGACACTAGAATATTTAATGAAGTTTTATGTAAACAAAGTTCGGGAGGAGCATGTTCAGGTAATCAACCAATCAACTCAAAGGAAGCCGGTATAAATAAAGCTTCTCTCACCTCATGTCTCACGACAAGTCTCTCAGCATTTGACTCCGCCCTCGTGCCGTCATGTCTGAGTTAGAGCTTTTCCCTTCCGATGACGATTCTCTCGTCGCTGATGAAACTCCATCGCAATCCGCGGATCGTTCCATCTCCAGCCTCCTCAAACCGGGGACGCCAGCTTCCGCGATCCTCTCCGTGCACGCCAAGATGCCGAGGACTCCCCTCACCACCGCCGGCGAGAACCCCACCATCTTCCTCCGTGTCTTCGCACTTTTGACCCACCCAAACATACCTCCCATAAGGAAGTGGATCGTTAAAGCGCTGAGTCAAGCCCTTATTTATTTCCGACGTTAACTTTTCTCGCAGATCGAAAAAGTAGATTTATATAACTGCCGGACCCAGATCGCTCGCCCTTCAGCGTCTCCACCTTCAGTGCCGGGCTCCGCCCACGCGCCACATCGCCGCAGACCTTCCGCTAGCCTGGGCCGCGCCCCAGACCCAGTCGCGGAAGGGTTTTTCTTTTTCTTCCAGGTCAAATCTCCTCCCCAGCCCCTCCCACCGTGGCACCGTTAGCTCCAGATCTCTGCAACATCAACATCACATCAGCTCCGCAAATGCTTCCTCTCCCTCCCCATGTCGGAATCCAATCGCCAGGTGGATTGCGGCGATATATCCGTCACCTTAAAAAACAACACGCAGGTTTTCATCTCGCACACTGTCGTTAGCCGAATTTCGTATTTCCTTTAACCATTATACCGAAGTCACATGCTCTGTTTTTTCCCATAGACGGTGCGAGCTCATTATTACATTTCTATCATAGCGGAGCTCGCGCTGTCGTTTGGGGGTAGTCATTTTTCACTTATCACAAATTATTTTCTGCTAAATGTGCCGTCCATATTTATCAATGGAATCAGTGTCCTTACTGGGGAGCGTTGGACTCTGATCTCCATAATCGCGTGTTTCTCGGGTGCCGAAACATCTCTTGTGTTATTAGCAGGTCCGTAAACCACGTCACCACGGCATGTCCGCAAATGAATCCCTCGATTCCTCCCGGCCCAGCACAGATCCTCGTCAAATCCACAGGCCATGTCCCACGACCAGCAAAAGAGGACCTCTCTTCCGGTGGCGACTTTCCGAACAGAGCCCCAAACATTGTGTCCAACAGGCAAATCTGTAACTATTCCAACGAGGGTAAATGCCAAAGACAACGCCATCGTTATCTCCACATTCGTAATTATTGTGGCGGTGCCCACGCCCGTGTTGTATGTCATGTATAAAAAGCTGTAAAGGTGAGAACTATCTCTCATCTCCAGTGAATATCTCCCGTCTGGCTGGAAATTATTCCATCACCCAGACGTCAACTTTATAAATTACCTGCTGTCCGGTCTCAGCCAAAGTTTTAAACCTGGCGTAGAACGCCAGCCTGCGAAAAACATCATCTTCAATAATCTTTAGTCTTCAATCTTCAATAATCCTCCATGCAGAGCCTGAAGGGGTAGACGGTCAAAAAAGAAATAGTATTAGGTTCCATGATCGGTCCGTTCAGGAAAAAAGCGCTTGATAATCGACCTCACAGCTCCTCACAACTCTCCACATCCAAGCATCAACAGTCTCATTCCCCTCGAAGAGTATTCAATTAAAATATCACGACATTGATCAAGCTATATCCATGATCAAAACAGCAGGTCGCGGCACGTGGATGGCGAAAGTAGATATCACTTCTCCTTTGAAAGTAATGCCTATCCACCCAGATTAGTGGCATTTATTCGGCGTGATCTGGCGAGGGAAATTTTTATTTTTTCTGTACGCCTAACATTCGGTTGCAAAGCAGCCCCCCAAAATTTTTTGACACCCTATCAGAAGCCACATGTTGCCTAACGTTTACTATTTAGAAAGAAAACACAGAACGAATAGCTACGGGCATACGTCCATCTCGCGAATGTAGACATATTCATGCCACATTCACCTATTAGCCGCTATTCCATGGCCAGAGCACAGAGGTCGAAATAATGACTCACCGCACTCCCATAAAAAATAAAACGCTTTAGAAATATATCATGACATGCAAACAAAAAATATATTTATCGTGGCTACACTTTAAAAATGGTTTACCTGGTTTTAATAAAAAAATTCCCCATGAGCGGACCCCTATTGGCCGGGCTCACATGCACGTGCATACTCTGCATGCCCAGAAGCTACGCCACTGCGTTGGATCCTTTCCAACAACCATGCAATTCCTCACCTTCTCCATCTGCTCGATGATTTCATAATCATTTCACCTCATGACGCCTTCCCCGCGGCTCACCTCGTCAGGGTGCAAAAAGGCTTCACCGAGCTAGGGTTTCTGTTAGCTCAGGAAAAAATCAAACATTTTTAGCGCCGCCAATCTTACGGACGCTCAAAGTGTTCCGAACGCGAACTCCTCTCGCTGCTTGGCCGCTTAAACTATGCAATGCGCATCATCCCGCAAGGCCGCCCGTTCATCGCGCATCTCCTCGCCCTCTTGTCATCAGTTCACGCGCTGGAAGATCAAATCATCCTATCTTGTGAGTGCAAAAAGGAGCTAAAATTATGGATCACTTTCCTTAATCAAACTGTTCACAGATGCAGCTCCCTCAGTCGGTTTCGGAGGTTATTACCAAGGTCGCTGATTCGCATCTCCCTGGCCCCCCCAGCTGCTAGACACTCCCAAGTCCTCAGCCTCCTCGGCCCTTTTTGAGCTTTACCCGATCGTCGTCGCAGCTTCCCTATGGGGGAAAAGAATGATCATCTAAAGCTTCCAAATTCATTGCGACAACGAAGCAACCATACAATGCATCAATAAAGGTCGTTCTCGCTCACCTGTAATAATGCCACTCCTCAGACGCCTCATCTGGTTCTCCGCGTGCGATCAGTTCATTATTAATGAAAAACACGTCACAGGTGTTCTCAACAAAATCGCTGACTCTCTCTCCCATTTCTATTTTCAGAGATTCAGGATGCTGGCACCAGAAGCGGACCCCGTTCCAACCCCAGTACCTCCTTATTCTCTACTAATCTTCCCATAAACCATTCGTTGAAATCCCTTCTGGTCACGTCCATCGTTTCTATCCTGCAAGCAGTTTCTCCCAGAACTCCCCAATCATACTACACCGCGTGGAAATTTTTCAAATTATTTCACCTCTCGCATTACCTGCCGTTTCCCGATTTTTCTCTTCTAACCTTTACTTCTTTCTTATTTCACCGCAACCAAGTTAAAGGTCTCCAAGCCGGATCCATAAAAAGCTATTTAAGCGGCATTCAATTCTTTCACAAACTAACTAATGGTAAGCCCGCCCCCGCTATCAATAACTTCCAAACGTCCCTTCTCATTAAAGGAATTCAAAGAACTCACCCCACTCGCCCGGATACCAGACAACCCATTACAATTGATATACTCGCCAAATGCATTTCATCACTCCGTCTAGGATACCACTCCACCAACACAGCGCGCACATTAGAAGCTATGTTTATTTTAGCTTTCTTCGGCTTTCTCCGTTGCTCAGAATTGACAATCACATCCAATTTCAATCCAAACATTCACCCTACCATTTCATATTTGCAGATCGTGGATAACGAAACTATATCTTTCTTCATCAAACAAAGCAAATCAGATCGAGCTAAAAAAGGTCATTCTGTATATATTTTCAATCTGCCGACTCCCATTCAACCGTTTCATTCCCTGCTAAATTACCTTCAGTATAAACGTTCCATGCTAAAATCCCCTCTCGATCCACTCTTCACAGACGACTCCAATCATCCAGCCACGAGATTCTGGTTCCAAAAACATCTCAAAGCAGTCCTCACCAAATCTGGCATCTCTGCAAACCAATTTTCAAGCCGTTCTTTTCGCATCGGCGCAGCAACCACAGCCGCACAAAAAGGTCTTTCCCAACAACAAATCCAAACCCTCGGCCGTCGTTGGTCATCTGAAGCTTTCAATACTTACATTAGATCCAGCCGCTTCCACATCCGAAACGCTCACCAAGCCCTTACTAATTAATTAGTTAATTTCCATCACCTGTTGCGCTCCGTTCATCGACACCATCACCGTATTCCACGCCCGCGTCGTAAGCATATCCAAATTACGGCGTAACATTTTAAAATTGCAGGCTCCCCCGTTCGTACGAAGTGACGGCTCCCCGCTCGTGGGTCGGGCTCGTCCCCCTTTCCGAGCCGCTGGTCGAGCCCTCCCGTCCGAATCGCAGTGAGAGCCTGCCTTTTTTCATCATCGTTGGACGACCGCGCTCGTGTCGCCGCAAGGGCTCCCTGTTCGTTGGGCCGCGAGAGGTCTATTCCCGTGCCCCAGCACCCTTCGAAGCGCCGGTCGAGCCCTCCCGACCGAGTACAGCGGGCGCCCCCGTTCAACTGCCGAGGCTTACCCTTCCGACGCTGTGTGCACTCAAGTTCCCGTCGGATGCCGCGAGAGCCCTCCCGGTTGAACGGCTTAACTCGTTCCAATATCCCGCTCGTATAAATCTGGCATCATCGAGCTGTCAGTTCAACTGCTGGCGGGGCTTATCCGTCCGATGCTGTGAGCATCCAAGTTCCCGTCGGACGTCGCGAGAGCCCTCAATGGTCGAACGGTCAAGCTCGTTCTTTAGTAATTACCTTCTCATGCCCTTCACTTTTTGGGGGGAAATATTTTTTACGCTCGCTGTCCCATACCTTGCTTTTTGGGGAGTACTCTGGGTTCGGGCAAAATTCCGAGCTCGGAGCCCTCCCCCGAACAGCAAGCCAAATATGCATTAAAATTATATTTGATTTCCTGTACGTGTGAACTCGTGAAATGAAGTTTTATGTAAACAAAGTTCGGGAGGAGCATGTTCAGGTAATCAACCAATCAACTCAAAGGAAGCCGGTATAAATAAAGCTTCTCTCACCTCATGTCTCACGACAAGTCTCTCAGCATCCCTCCACCACCCCATCACCTCACTCTGGGCTGGGTCTACCCCAGTATAGGGGGGAGTACTCTGGGTTCGGGCAAAATTCCGAGCTCGGAGCCCTCCCCCGAACAGCAAGCCAAATACGCATTAAAATTATATTTGATTTCCTGTACGTGTGAACTCGTGAATGTGTGTGTGCAGGCATTTATGTGTGGCTGTCTAAATATGAAGGTGTAATTGTCAAATTATTTCTCTCTTTGTGCACATTTACCACATTGTAATATGTATGTGTGTGTGTGTGTGTGTCTAGGCCTGTTTATTGTAATTCCAATAATTAATTATTCACAGGTAGAACACAGAGAGGCAGAGGCAGAAGTTTTATTGCAAAAGTTACATTTCCCTTACATCCTGGGAAATTTGATATATTTTACATGTATTTATGTTTTTAATTTATTTTGGAAAGTTTTATATATGAAGGGAACAACATCTGAATGTATTCTGCTTTTAAATGCACTTGTTTGATAAAAATACCTTTTTCTCAGTTTTTTGTCCAAAATGTTGTGTTTTTGACAAAACCTACCTCTGTTCAAGAGGCAATAAAAAAGAACAAATGAAGATAAAATAAAAACGTTTTTTTGCCTAAAAGCAGAGGCTCAGATCTTTATTTTTATATATATCATCTTCATATATTCATGGAAGAAAATATTCAGCGGGGCATTAAAATTTAGCGAAAATCGTCAAAAACCCTGCCGGTGGCTGGCAACTTTTTTTTAAAACGCTGGCGGGGAAAGAGTTAATAAGAGTTTATTTTAGTTAATAGTAGTTACTAGATTATTAATAAACTTTTTCAGTAGTTCTCTGGGAAGTATTAAAAAATAGTAGTTATTGATTACTTAATAGTGAACTACCACTTTCGTCTGTGCGCTATTACTTACTAGTTCGTTAATCAGAGTTTCTTGTTAGTTAATAATAGTTAGTAGATTGTTAATATTGTGTTACTCATTGGTTCTTGTGTAGTTATTCATTAACGAAGGAACCGTATTCTAAAGTGTTACCCCAGAATTAATGTGACATTTATGTAAAATGGGAAGTTTAAATTTGTTTAATTGAAATGAGATTTTCATTCTCTCATTGCAGGCTGCAGTTGATCTGCCCCATTAAGGTCAGAATGCCTCCTGCTGGTGTGTCATGGGAGACTCCTTTACATTCGTTGCAGCACAAACACACTCATCGTTTCAAGCTGCACAGGACCAACAGCACAAGGGAGAAACCACACAGGCACCTCCTCATTAAGCAGCTGCCCAGAGCCATCATCATTGGCGTGAGGAAAGGTGGAACACGTGCGTTGCTGGAGATGCTCAGTCTTCACCCTGATGTTGTCAAGGCCTCCCAGGAGGTCCACTTTTTCGACAATGACCAGAACTACGCTCGCGGCATTAAATGGTACCGCGAAAAGATGCCCTTCTCTTTTCCTCACCAAATAACTATTGAGAAGAGTCCTGCATATTTCATCACCGAGGAGGTGCCTGAGAGGATCTTTAAGATGAATTCCTCCATTAAACTTCTGGTTATTGTGCGTGAGCCCACCACCCGCGCTGTTTCCGACTACACACAGGTCCTGGAAGGGAAAGAGCGCAAGAAAAAAATGTATGCCAAGTTTGAGGAACTTGTGATTGATAACAACACTTCTGAGGTGAACACAAAGTACAAGGCGGTGCGGACAAGCATCTACTCCAAGTACCTAGAACACTGGTTAAAGTTCTTCCCTGTGGAGCAGTTTCATGTAGTTGATGGAGACCGCCTCATCATAGACCCACTGCCAGAACTTAAGCTTGTTGAGCATTTCTTAAACCTGCCCTCGTGCATCAGCCAGTACAATCTGTACTTTAATGCCACACGTGGGTTCTTCTGTCTGCGATATAACTTCATATTTAACAAGTGCCTGGCGGGCAGTAAGGGACGGATCCATCCAGATGTAGACCCATCCATCAAGGAAAAACTGCACCGCTTTTTCCACCCATTTAACCAGAAGTTCTATCAGATCACTGGCAGAACTTTCAACTGGCCCAGAGGAATCTGACTTTAAAGGGGAAATGAAGCGGTGAATCAAGTTTACATGATTTACAAGATGGATTTCCAATATAATCAACAATTATATAAGAAACATTACAAATGTAAACATTTAGAAGAAAAAAAGAAAAAACTTCGTATCTTTCGCCGCCAGGGCGCCGCCATTGTGCAGGTGACGTCACGGGGTTGGTTGGCTCAAGTTTAACAGGCTCTGGGCATTGAAAATCGCGACATCAAACTGTGTTTATACCAGTGTTTTGACCGCGAACGATTAATGTTAGGTACAGATATTAGACAAAAAGACGACGTCTCATGTTATATGTTGACAAACTGCACATAGAAACATTGTTCGCGATGTCTGCCGTCAGATATTCCCGTCTCGTCAATAACATGTAAGTTACGTTGCTGTGTAGAACAGTCAGTGTTGGTTTGGGGTGGAGAGCGGGTTTGCAACGCTAACTTACCAGGTGTCAGTGTGGCTGTTGTCCTGCGATGCCCTCCGTGTCAGAGTCCATCTGTTGTCAAGAGGTTGATCTTGAGCATGTGTTGTGTGGTCAATTCTGCATCACCGGCGCGCACGTTTACCATGCTGTTAGACGTGTGGAAGCGGCGATGCTTTCCCTGAAGGAGACACTTTTTCCTAGTATATGTAGGCTGTAGCTAACGTTACTAGCACTACCAGTGCGAAAATATGGACGTTTCATTTCTCCTTTAACAAATACGTGCTAACTTACATGTTATTGACGAGACGGGAATATCTGACGGCAGACATCGCGAACAATGTTTCTATGTGCAGTTTGTCAACATATAACATGAGACGTCGTCTTTTTGTCTAATATCTGTACCTAACTGTAGTCGTTCGCGGTCAAAACACTGGTGTAAACACAGTTTGATGTCGCGATTTTCAATGCCCAGAGCCTGTTAAACTTGAGCCAACCAACCCCGTGACGTCACCTGCACAATGGCGGCGCCCTGGCGGCGAAAGATACGAAGTTTTTTCTTTTTTTCTTCTAAATGTTTACATTTGTAATGTTCCTTATATAATTGTTGATTATATTGGAAATCCATCTTGTAAATCATGTAAACATGATTCACTGCTTCATTTCCCCTTTAAAGGGTCATGAAACCCCCCTCTTTCAGCTCAAGTCTAGCTCAAAATCTTTTTGAAAAATGCAACTGAAATGGGCGTGGCTAGCTGTGAGAAGAAGGGAGGGAGTGGGTGTTGTATGACCATCAGTGTCACTGTCCCATGCATTTCGACTGTCACTAAAAAGCAATGGTAAAACGTGAGGAAATGCTAGATTTTTATATAGCTGGCAAAGTTAAAGTCTTATGAAGTACACTGACGCTTTGTTATCGTCCTTTCAAAAGTAACTGAATGTCCTACTACAAATATTAGCCTACAGTAATCGTAATTCTAATTAAAACATATTAATGTAGGCTACATGTATATTTATAATGTCATTCCGAAATATATAGTGGTTTATATAGACACTATAAATACATTTCAGAAAAAAATGATTAATTTTCCGCTTAAAAAAAACGTTCAGTGCATAGTCATAGACAGTAAAAGAAAGTGCTTAGTCTACGCGCCCTCTGAACCCTCATAATAAATGACTTCTCATTTTACACACACACACACCTCTGAAGGGATAGAAAGTCCTCGGGATACCGCAACACTCGCAAGACGCAACTTGAATTAGTTGTCAACAAGGCGAAGTCCATCATTCTCCACTTGTCGCAGCTCTCTCGCGAAAATGTTCGCGGCACACACTAGTTTGGATCAGGTTTAGACGTGTCCGTGTTTGATGGCAAACCAACCGTCCAGAGCCAGAGTCTAGCCCTGGCAGCATCGCGGGGAACATATTCAACGCACTTGGACTTTGCACCATGAAAACAAATAGTTTGCGTCCCATGATTGCCTCTCTCATCTCACAGTTTGTCATGTATGTCGTTGGAAAGATCCACGTGGTGTCATGAATAATTAAGAGGCCGTGTCTTCTCATAGAATAACACCGATGAGTCATCAACGCACTGTGCAGTGCACTGCCACATCACCCGCTACAATGAAGATTTTAAACCCGGAAGACGAAAAAAGCCGAAAAAAACTCAAATTTAACCATTTTAACCTTATTATTGAATCTAACAGATGCTAACATTGTCTTTAATGGTGTTCAACACACATACCTCTGTTATAATCTCAGAAAATTTGGTTTGGGGTTTCATGGCCCTTTAAGAGATTTAGTATCATTTTTCTGTAATATGTTTTTATTATTATGCTTTTCTTGCATGGAAATGTGACACAATGTGTCACTAGAACATTGCAGTAAAAAAATTCTTGTAATAAACATTTTGGGTTACCACTGACTTCCATTGTATGGAGAAACAAATATTGATACATTTCTCAAAATATTTGATTTTAGGTTCCACAAAAGAAAGAAATTCATAAAGGATTGGACCAACATGAGGGTGTTAATTCTTTCTAAACCATCCATTTAGTTGTAGAATCCAGTGGTACAGTGATGTTGTGGACATCTCATGGTCACAGATTCTCTATTTCTCTATGAGGAACTTTGAGCTTAATATATGTGTTCAGCATTTTAGTTCCCTTTCAGTCGCTCACGTTCGACGTCATGTCTCCCGTTCCCTCCTTCAGGGAACGAGGGTTACATCAGTAACCGAGACGTTATTAATTGCAAAGCTCTGTTGTCTTTTTTGTCAGATCAGAACATAATCCTTTAACTTTAATTAGCCTGGCATGCCAGACCTACATCAAGATGTTAGGTCTGGGAACTCCTCATTGACAGGGCTCAATCCGAGGGGCGGGATAAACGCCTTTCAAATTCTCTCTGCACGCAATTTGATAGCGCTACAGCCAATCAGAGCAACGAATAAGGTGACGTAGTCAGCGGAGCAAGTTGATATATTAAACTTTTTTTTTAATAAAAAATAGCTGTCAACATTGAACATTGAAAATAAGGGAGATTTTCCAGAATCCATCCCCAAAATAAGGGATTTTTTTGTTTTTTACACGACCCACAAACTTTAAAAATAAAACACTAATCATTAAAAGTCTGAAGAGTTTATAACTGGCCTACATATGTGTGAGAGAGAAAGAGACAGTGTGTTTGTGTGTGTATGAGAGAGAAAGAGACAGTGTCATTAAAAAAAATAATATCATAGAGAATGTTTAAATGCTAATATCAGCTTACGAGGGAAACGAACGCGCTGACACGAAGTAAAGCCTTTATACTCGACGCGACAACACAAGCACGGCAAATATGACAAGTTGATCATTTCGCCACAGTTTTTTTGTAACAGCGCGCGCAGCGCCGGCCTCACCCGAGGATGAACGACTTCAAACCAAACCGAATATGTCCAAGCTTGCCCTGACCGTCGCAACTCTGTCGTCATTATGTTAAGCCCACCCGCCGACTCTATACACGATGTGATTGGCCTGGCCAGAGTTGAGTTTTTCCAGCTCAAACGTCTATGGAGAGTTGCTAGACCACACTTCCCAGACAGCAAACTGACATTGAATCAACGTGGAAACGACGTCTCTCATGACATTGAAACAACGTTGATTTTGCTCATCGAATTAACGTTGAACCAACGTCAGACGCGGCATTCTTCAAAGCTAAATGAAATCGAAAATTGGTTTGCTTTCATAACATTGAAACAACGCGTTGATTTCAAGTTGATTTTCCGTTAGTTTTGAAAGAATGACGCGTCTGACGTTGGTTCAACGTTAATTCGATGAGCAAAACAATGTCAGATCAACGTTGTTTCGATGTCATATTTCCACGTTGATTCAATGTCAGTTTGCTATCTGGGTTTGCTGCAAAATAATTTTTGCTGTCGCTAGGGTGCGTCTAAATTTCTAGGCTAGACTTAATCCTAACTCTTTGGACCCTATTTTAAAGATCTAAGCGTATTGGTCTAAAGCGCATGGCGCAAGTGCACTTAGGGCGTGTCCGAGTCAACTTTTGCTAGTTTGTTGACGGGAAAAATGGTCGTCTGTCCAGCGAATGGTTGATTTTAAAAGGGTTGTCCCTATTCTCTAAACGAATAATGGATGTGTTTTTGGCTCAGTGTAGAGGTCTTCACGGGTCCAAAAATTCATGCCCGACCCGGAAGAGACCCGTAATGTGCTACACCGAACCGACCCGGACCCGTCGTTCATTTCAAAAGTTGGACCCGGACCCGTGCAGACCCGAGAAATGCCATAAATGTACTGCCCGGACCCGACCTGGACCCGTCTATTATTTGAAAACTGGACCCGAACCCGGCAGGAAGACACAAACCCGACTGGACCCGATTGTCACATATTATTTTACACGAGTTGCGAAAAATAAAACTTTTTGTCTTACCTAATTTTAGTCGTCTCACTTCCTGACGTTATCTGATTGACTGTGATGCATTACAATCCACCGACAAGAAAGCTCTATCCATGTTATTTCTCTCGTTTTTCCAAGCTTAATCCACTCATTATTTCAGCTTTAAAAGTCCACTTGATGTCACGGTGATAACGTTAGATGAAAAATGCAGCCTTGCACATGTACATTCTGACTCGAGTTAACTCGCATAATAACTTTAACTGTTTGCCCTTTTGAACTATAATAACGATTGCTTGTTCAACTTGATCATATGTGCTCTCTGCTCTTCATTGAGTCTGAATCTGACCACCAAAACTTTAAGATTAAACAAGACGGTTCATTTATATTATTATAAACATTGGAGAAAATGCAAAGCGCGGTTTGGCGGAAGCTCTGCTCTGGTTGCCATAGAAACATGACACGCGCTTGAGATTGCACTCCAATCGCACGTGTATTACCAGCCCGTTCTCGGCGCGTGTTATATTAACGATAACGAGTGCCATGTAAGTAGTATTTCGCCTTTGTTATACAGCGCGTCCTATATGACGCTAAAGGATGAGAATGCGTTGGTATTACACACAATGTTAAACAGACCCGGGACCCGAAGTAATAGATTCGGACCCGACCCGGACCCGGCTGCTCATTTAAAATATAGACCCGAACCCGTAGGGGTCCCGGGTCGGGTCCGGGGCCGACGGGTCTCGGGTGCACTGTGAAGACCTCTAGCTCAGTGTACAATAAAACAATCAGCATCTCATCTTCCATTCTCTCACGACATGTCACTTTCGCTATTTACATGGTGGAATTGGGAAGTGTTTCCAGAATGGATCGCAACCAGCACGCAACCATACCATCTACGGGACAAATGTACATACATGTACATTTTTAATATTTGGCTAGTTTGTGTGCTGTTGGGCGTCCCTCTGTGTGTAATAAGCAGATACACGTTGTGCACCCGGCCATAGGTGCATAATGCTAACGCACTCAGTTGGTCAATGGCTATTTCAGCTGCCTCAAAATAGCACTGTGCCAATAATGCTCCTGAACACACATCGTTTTCAGACCAGCAGCCCATGGGTGCACAGATAGGTGCAAAAGCATTTGCTATTTAAGCAATGTGGCGCAGGACGTGAAAATGATAACTGCGTTGGGCTGAAACTAGCAAAAGACACTTGCTTTGCGCCGCATTGCGCATGATAAGGGCCCCTTAAGTTATTAGCATAAACGCAAGGGCAAATTTGGACACTTGTTGGTGCAAGAGGGATTTAGTTAGAGACGAATTTGCTGTGTTTAATGTTGAGACTGTCCTCTATCTACCATACAGTTCAATGGGCTGCCATAGACTCAACAGCAGAAGACAAAGAAGAATGCTAGAAGGTACAGTAGGTACCTATTTGCACTTTATTTGCCTGGCCTATTATTAGGATTTCTGCAATGTGTGGGTTTCGTTATGAGTACTAAAAAAACAAACATTTTTCTTCCCATTAGCACAGTTATTAAAATATGTGATCTGCAACCAGAAACCAGTGCAGATCAACAGCGGTGTGACATTGGCTCTATTAGGTCCGTTGAAGACCAGCCGCTGAAGTTTGAATCATTTGAAGAGGTTTGTTAAAGTCCCCGTGAAATCAAAATTGAACCTATTTACTTTGTTAGCGCATATTACTAGTATTGTGGTGAACAATTAATCCGTGCAAGTGAATATATATTAAAAAAATGTTTTACCTGAAAATCTGAAAAGTTACTTTTCCCTTCTGGAACGTTTTCTTTTTCTGATGACGTAGGTTTCACAGCTTGGGTGGGGAAACGCTTAACCACTCCCCTCAAACCGTTAGTTCGCTATGAGCGAGAGATGAAGAGGAGGAGCGCTAGAGTAAAACCCTGCCCTCTGTTCAACATTCCGTTTCACTTGGAAATACGTCACAGCACTGGAGAAAAATCGTTTGCAACTTCCGGTTCACGGGGACTTTAAGTCCAGCCAGAAGAGCATTGCAATAGTCCAGGCCAGAAATAACAAGGGCCTGGTCGAGGTTGTACATTGCAAACCTGCACGATCGTGCTGTAGTAGCAACGTAGTCTTTAAAGGTCAGCTGGTCATGAATAATTATTCCAAGATTCCTGGCCAAACTCTATGAGATTATTGTTGCTGAACCTAGCTAGTTGTTGAAATTGTGCTGTAATGATGAAGTCGCTGGGAAGACTTTGCTGGGCTGAGCTGCAGGTGATGTTCTTCATCCGTGCCGGGCAGTCTTAGATCTGTGCAACTACTGTGGGATCATCTAGTTGAAATAAAAACTGTCATCAGCATTGCAACAATAGGAGAAATCATGTGCCTGTATAACGGGTCCCAGAAGAAAAGGGGTCCAAGGACTGATCCCTGAGGTGTTGTTTCTCCCCAAGTTGAGTTTCAGTGATGCCCAGTCATGAGAAGGTGGACAGAAGGATCTGATTATTAACAGTGTCAAAAGCTGCAGATAGATATAGCAGAATGAACACTGCATGACTTGGAATCGGCTCTTGCAATCCATAGAGCTTCAGTAACCGGCAGCAAGGCAGTCTCATTTAAGCGGCCACTTAAAATCCTGATTGGTTATCGTCCAGCTTGTTGGTCTGTGAAAGGAAATATGATACCTAGTTGAACATTATACATTCAAGTGTTTTCACTATGAATGCGGGAGAGAGATGCCATAAAATGTGGCTTAAAGTTTAGGTGGAAGAGACTGATGGACCTGAGCGAGCCACTCTCAATGTTTTGAAGGTGCCTGAGGCCCCGTCCACACTACTGCGTTTTCGTTTAAAAACGGAGACCTTTTGCTACGTTTGCACCTCCCGTCCACAATAAAACGGGAAAAACGGAAACCTAAAACGGAGAAGTTTAGAAACGCTGCAGCTGCGTTTTGTGTTTTGAAACTCCGGAGGGCGTTTTAGTGTGGACGAGACAAAACGGAGGAGTTTACAAACGATGACGCAGAGGCTCACGCTCGGCTCTATGATTGGGTGTCATCAGTCATGACGTATCCTTCCCTGATTCGCCAACCACTGTTTACACCGGCGCGCGCATGCCCAGTGTTGGTGAATGTTCACGTGATCCGCGTTTTCAGTCGTTTTAATGTGGACGGAGATCAATTATTTATAATACGCAGACAAAACGCTGGTGTGGACGGAGATCGTATTCGTTTTAATTCTCCGTTTTTAAACGAAAACGCAGTAGTGTGGACAGGGGGGGGGGGGGGGGGCGGATAAACCCATGAATGGCACACAAATATAGTCAATAAACAATAACTTGGGTTAAGAGAATCTATTTTACCAAAACATACTTAGCCTTTAACATCCTCAAAATAAGTTTGCACGTCCTTCCAAAAATCTTTAAATCTTTCCAAGTCATGCTTGACATAAAAACAAAAAAATAGATTGATGTTTGACAATATCTGATGTTGTCCCACTGCCACAGTGCTTCTCACTGCTGTACTTTTTTAAAATTACCTCATTTAATTTTAAATTAATAATAATAAAATGACAAGCATGTCAACTATTAATGAGATGAAAGTGCTTGTGCAGTCAGTTGATGGTCACACAAACTGAAAATACAAGGTAATAGTGCCCCCATGTGGTGGAGATATAAAACATAGTCCAGGATCAATATTAAGAATTAAAGTTTTATTTCACTAAGTGAATGCACATGTAAATATTATTCATCCGTTGAATTACTAAAAATATATTAAAAATATACTTCAGCCTTCAATTACCAATGCAGAATAAGAACTGTAATATTTAACATAAATAATTGTTATAGGCCATTTTTTGGTCTGTATTTGTAAAACTGTACACATACAATTCAAAGGTCTGGGTTTGGTAAGATTTTAATGTTTTTTAACTCTCTTATGTTCGCCAAGGCAGTAAGACATTATTACAATTGCATTGTAAAACATTATTACAATTTAAATAACCGTTTTCTATTATAATATCTTTTAAAATGGAATTTATTAATGATAGAAAGTAGAATTTGGTCACATGATCCTTGATTACCAAACATTCTAAACAGTTTGTCTGATTATTATTTTAGTTGAAATTGAAAATGTAATAGTTACTGTCCCATTCTTTTGAATGGTAGTGTATTTTATCCTTTAAAAAAATGAGAAACAGAATCACAATCTGTACGTAAATTAACCTCAAAGAAACTATTTTGATCTAAACGTATTTAAAAATCACTATAACTGTACAATACATTCTTCTGGTTACGTAAATAAAGGTATATAAATACACATCTAATAATTACAGTCTTCACTAAGGCCTGAATGAGTGTCTAGACTCAATGTGCCTTTACAGTCACATACTGTACAACTGTTTGGATTCTGAGCATTCCTCCCTTTGAGCCAGTAACGCTGTAAGGCCAACAGGCAGTGACTCATTTACTGTTCAAACTTAATGTAAAACTGGTTAATCCGGCTACGCTGCTACCTGATACATACATGCATCGCCCAGTCTCTATGTAATGATTCCTCGATACTTTCAGCTTCATGGTGCCAGCATGAGTGCAAGTAAAGTGACACTAAACTACCATGATTTTGATGGCATACAGTAAACGCACAGAAACAAATAAAGATATGCCTACATAGACTGAATAGAAGAAAATAAAAAAATACTATCAGAAGGCTCAGAGTATACATATGATTTAAAGCTTAATTGTGTTGTTGTTTGTGCAAAATACAGAAAAGATAGTACCGCCACATACTCATGCTATTGATCTGTCTGTTTAAACCGACAGAACAGTTTCCAGGGAAATCAACCAATGAATGGCTTACCTCCAGTTATCTCTGCATATTAATCTGGGACGGGGAAAAGTATTTAATCATGAAAACACTCAATGATGAGAAAATTGAGCATATGAACTGTGTTCATCGAGAATGCATTTAGGCAGTTTGTTCATTTTATACCACGATGGCATCTCAGGCTTGCTTGTCGAAACCCAGTTCTTGACTCATCTGTGGTTATTTTAAGCTGGCAAGTGTGGAAGTAGTAGTGTCTTTTAGTAGCGGCTTGCGTCATCGTAAGTGCTGACATCAACATCAAAGAAGTCCTCGAGTTTCCACTGCAGAGTTTCAAAGGTAGGTCTGTCTGCAGGGAAGTCCTTCCAGCAATCACACATGGTTTCATACAGACATTTGGGGCAGTTCGGAGGGCTTGCCATCCTGTAGCCTTTGGGCAACTGTTGCACCACCTGAAAGTTTGTCATGGCTGGAGAAAGAGAGAAAAATCAACATCAATACTGCAATTTAACTAAAACTTTTTAGTATATTTTGGTACAAATTCATCTGTCACATGGTACAGGGCCAGGCTAGCCAAATTAAGTAGATGGACAGTATGATATGTCCTCATTCTCAAAAAGTACATGTACAAAATACTCTCAACATCCACACCATTTTGTGAGGCAGATGTGAAAAGCTCAGCAGTGGTGGCGGTGTCTCAATCTTCACCAGACAAGAGTAAAATAATAATGCTGGTACAAGGTGTTTGTAACTATTTTATTAACCCTCTGATGGTCCTCAGTCACTTCTGACCGAATAATTTTCTGTTTTGAATTATTCAATTATTTTTTGGCATTTGGTATGTGAATACAAAAAAAAAAAAAATCGAGGTCATGATCCGAGCATGCTTAGTGGTCGTAAAAAAAATAGTCACACTCGTGGTCTTCGGTCAGAAATGACCGACCCATAGGAAATGAATGGTAAATTTACAAAAAAAATAAAAATTCTCTGAATTTTTGTTTGTACAATCTACAAATCGGCCACGATTCTTACAAGAAGTATACCGCAGTAAAGGGGTGACACTCTACAACGTCAAGAGTGCAAAAAATTTACACCCACCGACACACACACACATACAAACACACTTTTATATACATACACACCAATAAATTCAGACCACAAAAAATCTGTTTTGAATTTTTAAAAATCACAGCTTCATCTGAATGTTACGAAACTTGGTGACATTTCAGGCATTAGGTATGTGAACACACAAAAAAATTGAGTTCATGATCCGAGCATGCTAAGTGGTCGTAAAAAATTAGTCACGATTTTGGTCTTTGGTCAAAAATGACCCCTGTAGGAAATGAATGGGAAATTGACACAAACACAAAAATTCACAATTTTATTTTGTTTTACAAATTTTTTAATAAGAAATAGTTTTTGAGATTGTTTCAATTATATATTCAAATCCGCCAAAAAAAAAAAATGTGTTCATAAACATCTGGGGAATTCAAATGCCTCTCCATAGAGAGCTGTACATGTCATAGTGGTTACACCATGATTCTACGCTTTTTCTCAAAGCTGTAACCAGATAGTGCTAATTTTCTTCAAAAAAATTATTTTTTCTGAAGGCCTAGACTCTATATTAAACTAAAATACTGCATTAATATTTTTGTTAAAAAATAATATATATATATAGAAAAATATATATATATATTTCCATTGAAAAAATAGACCATACATATTGCATAAATATTAATGAATTCAATAAAATTGTCTCAAAATACTAAATTAAAAAGAATAAATTTTATAGAACAAAATTAAATTGCATTGGTTTTACTGGGATGGAAGAAGTTTCTTTTTTAGGCCTCTGGTCACTTCTGACCGGGAAGGCCCAGGACGTGACTCATAAAGGAAGACCATCAGAGGGTTAAATAACTACCGACCAGGGCTTGATATTAACACCCACCAACCCGCCAGATGTGAGTGGATTTCAGCGGTGGAGTGTAACACAGTCTCTCCAACTTGCCACTTTTGCGGGTTGAATTTTATATAGTATACGTTTGTTAATTGTAGTCTTTTAAAAAGGCATCTAAAATAATAAACTAAGTCCAATGAAGTGTTGTCAAAAATATAGATTTTTCCATACATATCGATACTGAAATATCTGAAACTCTTCAGAAGGATACACAATACCAGCTGCTCTTTCTCTCTCCCATCTCTCTGACAGAGAGTGAAACACAAACCTGCATCCCTTTACTCACTCGTTTCATTTGCTCCGGATGCATATTGTTGAATTTCAGCGAGGGATTGCGCGTATTGAGCAAAATTTTACTCGTTCCGACAGATTTTGTGCTCACCCAAAGAATGAAGACAAGTATATTGGCTATATAAAACAGTATAATGGGTCCGTCCGTCAGGTGTTAAAGTGACAGTAGCCTAATATACCGGCTGCCAAATTATGAGATGATATTAAAAATATCTATATGGCAGTTTCTCCAAATGGTATCGATGTCAAAATTGTGGCCAGTGAAAATACTGAGTGGCTAGTAACTTTGGAAAACCACAAGCCTCAAAAGTTCCAGGTGAACGGTTGCCAGATCACAAGAGAGTATCCCTTAATAAACAAATTTATCCCAGTCATTGTGCTTTGGGCGGGAGACAGTGTTCTTAAAATACTCCTTACAAACGCAATATAATAAGCAGACATGGCACAACTGACCCAGGAGAACCAATGTAAGAGAAAATAATAATACCATTATCCTACAGAAATGTTAAGCCATGAAATGCAATTTTAATGTATTATACAATAATTAATAATTAAATATTTACATATTATTGCAAATTAATTGATGAAATCTAAAGAATAAAATGACATCAATTATTAGTTTATTTGGGCTTTAACTTTAATTATACCTATGGGTTGTATCACGTATAAATTTGATAACTGTAGGGGTTCTAGGGACCTCAGGCCTTCTTATATTTTAAGAGGGGGGCTTTAAGACCAAAACGTTTGAAAAGCACAGTATTTGAAAAAAATAATAATAATAATAATATTTTTTTAGGAATACACCACAAATGATTTCAAGGGGCCTTTAAGTGACTTCATTTTCATTTTCATGCTGTGAGTAGTTTCAATATGCCATTAATGATGTTCCTATTTAAACCAAGAGCAAATAGTCTTGTTGACAGAGGCAATTCACACAAACCCTGGATAACATTTGTCTGATTGAGCCAGACAAAATGACAAAAGAAAACTTTCTAGGTAGGAGCAGTGGTGTGGAGAGACAGGATGCCCTCACGTTGCCACATTGACTGTAAAACACCTTTACTGATCAGCAGGTTTAACATGGTCAGGGGTCGGTGTAGAGGAGGGCTTTAGGGACAGGGACAAGTAATGTCCCAATACCACAAATCAAAGGAGTCAAATAAAGATATCTAATTTCAGAGATGATATCTGATATCTCATATCTGTCAGAGGTAGTTTTTTTTCTACAATATTGCATTATTCCAACAAAATTTGCCTCAGCATTTTCAACATCCCCAAAAAGTGCAATAATATATATTAAAATACGTACTTGGGTAAGGCATACTTCCAAAAGTCACAATTTCATACAGTAGGATCCCAAAAGACCAGACGTCAGATTTGATGGTAAATTTGTTATCGTGGATGGCCTCGGGTGCAGTCCATTTCACTGGAAACTTGGTTCCTTCTTTGGCCTCATAAACGTTCTCATCACTGTCCTCATTGTCCATCTAAAGGGGGGGAAATTCAGTTTTTTGTATTCTTTTCTTAAAATCAGGGCATACACTATTGCAGTGGTTCTCAAATTATTTGCATCAGAACCCAAATTTCATATTGGATATCAATTGGTGTTTTTTTTATTGTACAAAAGTAAACAAGAATGTCCTCAAACGAATTGGATAGAGCTAACAGCATGCAAATTTATTGAAATGACATAAGCTGAATAAGGAAATTAACCATTTTGTAAATGGATTGGATTAGCACTCAGACAAATATTGAAAATACAACCTTTGATGTCACAGCAAAAGTTATGGAAAGCATTTAATCCTCCCTTTTAAAAGTTGCTAAGGTTATTAATATTCATATGTATTAGTTGCTTGTTATTCTTTGCATGTACCCTACATTTCCTTTTCCTTTATCAGTATTGTTCGTGACGTGTGAGCCATTTTTGGGTTGCGACCCCCCGTTTGAGAACCACTGCCCAACAGGCAAGCTACCCAGCCAGCACAGCCATGTGGGGCCTACATGGGTTTGACCTGGGCAATCTAACTGGGACCCAGACAGTTTTGTGACTTTATTTCTGTCAGACGTCTACAGAAGTTCTTATTGAGAATTAACAGAGGTTAAGGTGTTGATGATTTATTGAAAATAATAGTTTGGTTTAATGCCACCATTATGGTGATCAGTGTGTGTTTTATCTAATGATAGCAAAAGAAGCTGCAATCAGATGCTGTAAACTGATTGATGATAAGAAGAAAATCATTGTGTGTGAGTTTTATTATTCATATTATTTGTTATTCATATAGTTTTATTATTGTGATTCTACAGCACAAAATCCAGCACATTTTTATCAGAACATCAAATGATTGTTAAAACACCATTTACTCATTTTGGACATATTATTTTTACCCACAAACAGACATCTAGAGACAGCATATGAATCTCAACAATGGTGACAGCTTCATGGTGCAATGCATTCTGGGTGCATCATATGAAACTTATCCATGGCTCCCAGAATGCATTGCAGCATGACGCATGTCACCATTATTGTAGCGATCCATATGCTGATTCTTGATGTATGTGTGTGAGTAAAAATCACAGAACTCCAAAATGTCTAAATGTTGTTTTAAAAAATATTTGATGTTCTGATAAAAAAAAACATTTTCTGCATGTTCTGATGCTGGATGTCTTGCTGTAGAATCACAATAAAACAAAATAACATATCACCCATGTAAAACTCACACACAATATTAGTGAGTTTTGCCACTATATTATGATTATATACCAGCTATTAACCAGCTTACAGCATCTGATTGCTTTTTCTCTTGCTGGTCTCCACAAAACAGTCAGATACAGCTGCCAGAAAAAAACTAACGTTAAAAAGTCAAGAGCCCAAATAAAGCAAATACTGATCACCATAATGGTGGCCAAACCAAACTATTAGTTTCAATAAATCATCAACATCTTAACTTCTGTTAATTCTCAATAAGAACTTCTGTAGACGTCTGACAGAAATAAAGTCAACCTGGTTAGTAATAAGTGAAGCTGGTAATGCTGTTTGTGGAGTTGATTCATCAGATCTTGAGAGATTTTGTGTCTTTTATCTTCAGTTGATTTCATCTAAGGCTGTGGCTGGAAGTAGTTCTCGTGTTTCTCTTTCCTTCAGTGATTCTGCTTGTTAACAGCAGGTGTTCATCAATATTGCTCAATCATTATTCAACAAATTTTCTAATTAACTCCAACACTGATATGTGTTACATTTAACAGCCTGTAGTGTGCACACTGAGCCGTGTTCATTTTATCTGGGCAAACCCATGTGGGGCCTACATGGAAACCGTGGACAAAACGGTCTGGGTCCCAGTTAGATAGCCCTGATCAAACCCATGTGGGCCCCACATGGCTTTGCTGGCTGGGTAAGGGGTCAAGCCTTCTTATAAAAATTTCTCACCTGAAAAACTCGTGCCAGACCAAAGTCGGCGACCTTGCACACGTTGTTTTCTCCCACCAGAACGTTTCGTGCTGCAAGATCTCTGTGAATGTAGTTCTGCAACTCTAAGTATGCCATGCCAGCAGCCACTTGTGCTGCCATCTCTATCAGTTCAGACATTTGCAGAGCACCTCTGTTTTCTGCAGGAGAGAAAGAGAGAGAATGTACAGTTAACACACATCAAATGAAGAGGGCTGCAGACCCTCCATCAACATGATTGTCTGAATGACTGTGATGTGGGTCATCATAACGTCAGCAGCACTGTCAGAGAGAGCAGCGTTCTGCATGCTTCTTCGGTCAAGAACTTCAATGTATTAAAAATGAAATATTTGGCTGCACCAGGCTGCATAAGAACTGCACTTTCACTGGTCACCGGGACATAAAAACTGCTTGTATAGAAACAGCAGTAAAATATGATACTTAACTGTAAACTCACATTATTTAACATTGTAAACACAACTAAATTCAATTTTTACACACCTTTGATTATATGCATTATTTAATGTTTCATGATCATCTGTCCAGGAACTTTAGAAGGATTTTTTCAAAAGCAGTAATTTTGTTTGTGCATTCGTAAGTCCTCCCTACGGTAGGCATACGGTGGCATGTCCCTCCCGGGATATGCTTCCCAGTGTACCTTGGTATTCCTGTGTTAAAGTAGGAACTCCTGGTTATAAGCTAAGTTCAGGAGTCCAGACTTTCACAGGGCACTGGAAGACAGCTGTGAAGATGGCGTGATGGCACGGACCCCCATTCTCCGTCATTCCGACGTAACTCGGAGTGACTACGAAAGGGAACGTCTCGGTTACGGATGTAACCCTCGTTCCCTGAGTAGGGAACGGAGACGTTACGTCTCCTTGCCACTTCTGCTGTACCGCTGGGTAGACGCCCGAGTTCAGTCTCGGCTCCTCAGCGAAGACATACTGCGGTTGCGTTCACTTCCTCCTTTTATACCCACGAGGTGAGGAGGAGTTACGCTATGCAAATTCCGCAGCCCCAAGGCATTTTCATGCCATTGGCTCGTTGTTAAATACTCGAAGAGGATTGGCTTTCTATGCGAAACCCCCATTCTCCGTCATTCCGACGTAACGTCTCCGTTCCCTACTCAGGCAACGAGGGTTACATCCGTAACCGAGACGTTTTTCACCACATAATGTCGTACTCATAGTGAGATAAGATATATAAAACGATTGTGTTTCTTTAAGTTGATGTCAATAAAAGGGATATTTTTTATTGGTATTTCTTGAATTAATGACAGTTCAGTATCTTTCCAAGCTAAAACTAAATCACTAGACCCATATTTAAAGTACTGTAACTGTATTGCTAAGAAATAGTAGTAAAAATGTGGTGCATTTTACCCTCCGAGAAATTTGGTTATTCTTTAAAGGGTTAGTTCACCCAAAAATGAAAATTAAGTCATTAATTACTCACCCCCATGCTGTTCCAACCCCGTAAGACCTTCGTTCATCTTCGGAACACAAATGAAGATATTTTTGATTAAATTTGAGAGCTGGATGACTCCTCCATAGGCTTCCTAAGGGACTGGCTCTTGACGGCCCATAAAGTCATTAAAGAAAAGGTTTAAATATTCCATGTGCCTACAGCGGCTCAATTATACGTTTATCAAGCGACGAGAATACTTTTTGTGCGTCCTCATCTCAGTTCTCGCGCATGCGTTCTGGAAATCTCTTCAATTCTCGTCTCAAGGCCCATAAGGAAGTAATGGAATAGTCGAATAAAGTCGTTATTTATGTTTTTTTTCGCGCAAAAAGTATTCTCGTCGCTTGATAAACGTATAATTGAGCCGCTGTAGGCACATGGAATATTTAAACATTTTCTTTAATGACTTTATGGGCCGTCAAGAGCCAGTCCCTTAGGAAGTCTATGGAGGAGTGATCCACCTCTCAGATTAAATCAAAAATATCTTTATTTGTGTTCCGAAGATGAACGAAGGTCTTACGGGGTTGGTACAGCATGGGGGTGAGTAATTAATGACTTAATTTTCATTTTTGGGTGAACTAACCCTTTAAGGTTGTCATTTAACACAATATACAGTGATTGTTTGAAAGCAACTTCATGGTGATAATAGGATTTTAAAGTAACATATTGTTTTGGCTTTACAGCAGCTTTAGAATAAAGTTATGTCCAGCTAAAGTTAGTTTTGATTGATTCACTTACATTGCACTGATCATTATTTATTAACTTAGGGGTTTCCTGCATGAAGGTGACCGCAACTCTATCATAGCTACTAACTGCCTTCATGATTGACATTTAAAATGGCAATAAGGAAGCATAGCCTGTGTAAACTGTGTTCCTCGCTCTCTCCAACCCTGTGTCTGAATCAAACCAGTGCTTTACTGGTGACTAACTGTAAACACTCTGGCTCAATCAAAACGTTTGTTCTGTTTGTTTGAGCACCCGGGCCAACCCAACAAGCAATATTAACTCAACCAATTGTGGTGTTTGAAATTTGGAAGTCTGACCGATGGAAAGCCCGTTTTAACAAACAAACCTCAATGGCCTATTATTTTTTTTTATAAAATGACAGCAACAACTTTGTAACGATTATAATCACATAAAATTATTCTCCTATATACTGTGTATCAGCTTAAAAAACACAGAATTCAACATCAGTTATTGTGTACATCACAATTACAGCTGATGTTATTAACTAATCACGAAACGTATTCATTAAAGCCTGCTCCTGTCGTGCCAACATTTTTTATTTCATTTAGCTTTTTTGTGTATAATTGAATCAATTTTCCATAAAATCTCATCCTTGGATGTGCACTGTTGTACAAGGATATGGTATACCCAACATAAAAGGTGGGGTATTTTAATGTAAATTCTATTAATCCAAAATGAATAATCATATTGAGGGAAATACCTGAAAATGATGATTTTTGTCATGCAAATGCGAGTGTGTCTTACTTTGCAGGTATTCTAGGAGGCTTCCGTTGCTCATGAGCTCTGTGATGATGTAGATGGGCTCCTCCATAGTGCAGACGGCATATAGCTGGATTAGTTTGGGGTGACGGAGTTTCTTCATCATCTGTGCTTCTCGCAGGAAGTCTTTTGGATCCATAGTTCCTATATCACATACAGAAGCCCTATAATCAAGCCATGTGCATGTATGTTTGGAGATGTATGTCTATCATATATGTGTGTGTGTGTCTGTGTACCTGGTTTGAGTGTTTTGACAGCAACAGCTGTTGTGTCGTTCCATATGCCTTCAAAGACCTCCCCAAACTGCCCCGCTCCCAACTTCCTCAGGAGTTGTAAGGATTTACGTGGGATCTCCCAATGATCCACAGTGTTATAAGACAGCCCATGAGTTTCTGGAGCTATTGTCTAGTCCACACAAACAAATGCAAGGAAATATGTATTGGATTGAATATTCATTTGAAAATTTAATTGAAATAGCTCCCTGGCGTACTATTCTAATGGGTCAGGTGCTGTATCCTGAGGTCAAATATTTTTGTTTAATTTCATCATCGTATCACATTCTTTAAACAAATAATTTTCTTCTAATTTCTAATCATGTCATTTTATTTATGTATGTATTTAGAGAAAGAACAATATTTTACTCAATTAATACCCAATGATTATGTTTTACAACCCTCACGAAAAAGAAGTTTATTCAAGTGTGCCATTAGTATACTTCTTTTAAACTAAAAATAAGAAAGTATACTTTCAGTTTATTTTTCCTGTACTTCTCAGAAATATACTTCAAATTACACTTAAGTGTACTTGACTTATACTGAGAGAAAAGCAAGAATATTTTTCCTGTTCTTGTACTCAATCTTTTGATCCAGAAATACTTAAAAGTATAATTAAGTATTCAAAGTATACTTGTATAAGTATTACAGTAAAAACGTAAACTACTAGTATACCCATAAATTCACTTGCAGTACACATGAGATACATAATTATGAACTAGTTGTGCACTTACTGTTACACTTATAGTACACTTAAACATATACTTTTATGTACTAAAAGTGGGCCAATTTAGTCCTAAGCGGTATTAAAATAGTACACTTACAAGTTTACTACTAGTACACAGTGACATAGTATACTTACTACATAATGTATACTTAAAAATATACTTGAACATTACTGAAGTATACTACATAAAATGAACTTGAAATATACTTATTTTTCGAAAGGGAAAACTAATTATTGAAGTAGTAGAGAAGGTTACACACTTTTTTGCAGGGTTCTGCCAAACAAATACAGAGGCCATCTTCATATCTGGAGTAGTGCTCCACTAGATCTCTCAGTGTGATAAAATTACGAGTCCTTGACACATAGTAGCCACCATTATCCAACTTTCTGATCTTATAATGCTTCACTTTTCCTTTGTCCAGCACTACAAAAGAGACAGAGAGCACATCAAGAAACAGCAGCAAAGACATTGCTCAATAAAGTGAAATTAAATCATGTTTACTCAGCGCACACAACATCTCTGCTCTTACTCATGATCTCTCTCAACATGGGGACAAGAGGTGTCACTCAAATAATGGGAAAAGAAAATAACTGGCGTTACTTTTTTTGAAAAAATAATATTTCTGTGTTACTTTACTAGTTACTCGGGAAAAGTAATCTGATTACAATTACAAACCAGGTTATCCAAGATTATCACAGCATTGTTGACTGTGTTCAGGACAGGAGCACTGGTGGATCTTTATAGTGACTCGGGATTGCTAACATACATTCTAGTCCTGATTTTCAGCAAAATCAGGTGTGGTACAGCAAAAAAAAAACACCAATTGGGGGAAAAGTCACATAAAATATGCAATATACAAACATAAAACAGATTTTATACATTTTATACAAACATAAAACATGTACAGTATGTACAACAAAATGTACAGTATACAAAAAAGTATGTTATACATACAATAAAAAAGGGGATGTTCACCCGTTCGGCAAGTTTGTGCTGGCACAATTAACTGTCTACAACTTTCACTCAGCAGAAGAAAATAAAGAAAAAAAGAAATAAAGATTTAACATTTATCGTGATAATTATCAATATCGCCTGAACAATTTTAACAAGAAAATATTTTTTATCATACTGCCCAGTCCTAATTTACAGTTATCTTTATAGTTATTATTCTTGGTGTGAATGGCCCTACAATCAATAATCATTGTCTGAGAACAAAGTGCACACTATCAAATCTAGAAAAATGAGGAATTAGGCTGTGCTCCTTGTGTAGTTGCAGATCGATCTGTGATACAAGGAGTGCCACTGAAAGATCAGGATATATTCAAGTGTTAATGAGTGGGTGAGTAATCACTAATCAATTACTTTCGGTCACGTTGGTTTATGACATTGACTGTTGTTGAGCAGAGTCTACATCTACATCAAGTTTACCTCTTATGATCT
The DNA here is from genome assembly GCF_988280905.1 of Pimephales promelas. Classification (NCBI taxonomy): domain Eukaryota; kingdom Metazoa; phylum Chordata; class Actinopteri; order Cypriniformes; family Leuciscidae; genus Pimephales; species Pimephales promelas. The sequence continues at coordinate 5,925,072 of NC_142781.1, forward strand.
TTTGTCAATTTTGTTGAAGATTATGAGCAATTAAAAAACACGTGAACTGACGCTAAGACTCTGGAATGAGGAAACACTTGTTTATATTGTTTGTCTCTAATCAGGAAGCAGATATACCAGCCTTGGCTAAAAAACAAAACAAAAACATTTCAAATTCTTTAACTTTAGTTGTGCTTTTGATGACAGCTAAATATTTTAACCCAACATCCACATTTTATCTTTCTGGTAAGATGAGTTGAAAGTAATGATCACATCATGGTAAATGGTAAATGGACTGCATTTATATAGCGCCTTCATAGACCTAATGGCCACCAAAGCGCTTTACATTTTGCCTCACATTCACCCATTCATACACTCATTCACACACCGACGGCGGTGTCAGCCATGCAAGGCGCCAGCCAGCTCGTCGGGAGCAGCTGGGGTTAGGTGTCTTGCTCATGGACACCTCGACACTTGGTCAGGTGGAACCGAGGATTGAACCACCAACCTTTCGGTTCGTAGACAACCCACATGAACCACTGAGCCACTGCCGCACATCATGTTGATTGCTGCTGTATATATTTAATTAAATAACAAATGAAAACGAGTCGTTACATGGGCAGAGTCCCGCAGTGGCTGTATACAAAGCGCATGATGATGGAGAATCCAATGAAACACTTTATTATAAAAAAATGTAGGAGTTAACAAAAAACACAACCACTCTCCACAAAGAATACAGGACAAAGAACTAAGGAGAACTCATATACATATATACTTGTATTAGGTACAAACAAGGTAATCAATGTAGAAACAAAATAGGTGTGGGGAGCTAATTAACAACCATAGAAAAAAAAATAGAGCTGAGAAAAAAGCAAACAGGAACCAAAGTTAAACCAAAACAGAGCATATGCAATACATTTTCATTTAACACGATGTAACCATCCACAACTGAGGAGGGAGGGCGAGGGCTCTGGAGGAGGATGCAGAGCTGGCAGAGGATAAGGAGCCAGGGATGATGACAGGAGAAAAAAACAAAGTGGCAAAGATGGTGGGACGAGCCAGAATGGAGACAAGAGCAAGAGGAAATCCAGCCAGGATGACACCCCACGGTGGAGGTCTCCTCAACAAGGCCATTGGGACAACGGATGGAGACGGAGGCGGTGCAGAGGAAGCCCAGAGCGCATATGGAGAGTAGATGGACCAGAAAGACACAGCAGGCTTCAGAGGCCGCGACGGAGTAGTGGTGACGAACCCCCGAGGTGGAACCAGGGTAACGGAGGGCAGAGGTGGACCTGGAGCGACTGACGGGCGAGATGGAGCCGGAGAGGAGCCAGAGGGAGCCGTAGGGGTGGAGAGACAGAGAGCAGCGGACGTCTAATGGTGAGGCGATGTCTGACCAAGGTGGAGCCGTAAGGCCGATGGTCCCATGTGGAGCTGAGGGAGGGAGGAGCCAAGGTGGGGGAGTCTGGATGATGAGCAGGGGTGAAGTGACGGGACCAGCATCTGGAGGAGGAGCCAGGTAACGGAGGGCAGAAGTGGACCTGGAGCGACTGACGGGCGAGATGGAGCCGGAGAGGAGCCAGAGGGAGCCGTAGGGGTGGAGAGACAGAGAGCAGCGGACGTCTAATGGTGAGGCGATGTCTGACCAAGGTGGAGCCGTAAGGCCGATGGTCCCATGTGGAGCTGAGGGAGGGAGGAGCCAAGGTGGGGGAGTCTGGATGATGAGCAGGGGTGAAGTGACGGGACCAGCATCTGGAGGAGGAGCCAGGTAACGGAGGGCAGAAGTGGACCTGGAGCGACTGACGGCCGAGATGGAGCCGGAGGGAGGGAGGAACCAAAGGGAGCCGTAGGGGTGGAGAGACAGAGAGCAGCGGACGTCTAATGGCGAGGCGATGTCCGACCAAGGTGGAGCCGTAAGGCCGATGGTCCCAGGTGGAGCTGAGGGAGGGAGGAGCCAAGGTGGGGGAGTCTGGATGATGAGCAGAGGTGAAGTGACGGGACCAGCATCTGGAGGAGGAGCCAGGTAACGGAGGGCAGAGGTGGACCTGGAGCGACTGAAGGCCAAGATGGAGCCGGAGGGAGAGAGGAGCCAGAGGGAGCCGTAGGGGTGGAGAGACAGAGAGCAGCGGACGTCTAATGGCGAGGCGATGTCTGACCAAGGTGGAGCCGTAAGGCCGATGGTCCCAGGTGGAGCTGAGGGAGGGAGGAGCCAAGGTGGGGGAGTCTGGATGATGAGCAGGGGTGAAGTGACGGGACCAGCATCTGGAGGAGGAGCCAGGTAACGGAGGGCAGAAGGGGACCTGGAGCGACTGACGGCCGAGATGGAGTCGGAGGGAGAGAGGAGCCAGAGGGAGCCGTAGGGGTGGAGAGACAGAGAGCAGCGGACGTCTAATGGCGAGGCGATGTCTGACCAAGTTGGAGCCGTAAGGCCGATGGTCCCAGGTGGAGCTGAGGGAGGGAGGAGCCAAGGTGGGGGAGTCTGGATGAAGAGCAGGGGTGAAGTGACGGGACCAGCATCTGGAGGAGGAGCCTGACGATGGAGGAGCTGGATGCCACAGAGGGGTGATAGAGGGGGAAACGATGGGTTGACGGGACACGGCGGAGAGTGGGTAGAGGAACTGGCAGAAGTTTGAAGAGGAGATGGGAGAGGGAGCTGGGAAATGATCATTGGAGACGCAAGAGACTTGGAGCTGAGCAGGCCCCAGAATAGATGCAGCAGAACTGGGACTGAACAGGACCAGTGGGAAAAGGAGAGGCAGGGTAACATCACAACAAATCATGAAATAATTCAGAGGCCAGTGGCAGCTCATGGCGGGAGGGTGGGCGGGGGATGGAGTGTATAAATTAAATATAATTCATCTTTGTTAAAGCTACAAAAGTGATTTTCTCTTTGTATTTTGTTGTTTGATTAACATTAATGACTCAGATAGCAGCAGGAATATTAGGCTGCAGTCACTTTAAGCCCGAATGCACAGATCCAATATGATACGCATTACGTTCACGTAAGCCATGGCCGACTGTTTATAATGACACTCGCTGAGGAGGGCATTTCAAGATAATTTTGTGTGTATGTGTCCATTCAAACACAATTAGACAAGAATTCGGTCCAGAATTGAGTTCCCTTTTGCATCTTTGTGTGCTCAAACGGTTTAAAATTGCTTGACAGGGCCTAAAACAATAAACTTTAACTCTATGATTAAGCACGTGCATTTCAAACCGTGGTGCCTAGTCTGTACAGATCACAGTTCAACTATGTTCTCTATAGACGAATCCGGCGAAACTACCGGAAGTAAGCGGGGCGCCATTACTGAGCTGTTGCTGGGTAGCGTTGCGCCATTGCCTCCTATTGTTTTAGTTGCAACTTGCGTCCACTGGAATAAACAGCCCGCGATTTACGACTGTCACTAACGTTACAACGTTACCCCTTGTATAATGTCGAGTGGGTAAACAGTTTCCGTTATAAATTGTTTCAATGGTGGCAGTAAAATTTAAATTTTGAAGAGAAAACATTGTGAATACCCCGGGTCGACTGCCCCTGTCTGGTGCCGTACGGTTTACAGATTTCCTGGGCGAGTACAAGACGTGGACATTCGCGTATAATAACAATTATTTAATGACATGAGTAAAAAAAAAAATAATAAATATGTGATATAGTGATCAGCAAAATCTCCTCTCTTGCTGTTTTTTCTATTCAATTAACATGCTATGATCATTAAATGGCTTTCCTGAGCTAAATGTAACGTTATGTGACATAATTGTTTTCCTGCTGTTATATTGACCTCTTCCCATGGTTTAAAAACACTAATTGGTCGATATTATGTATACTTTCTAGCTGTAACGTTACCTTACCCTTGCCTGTTGCAATGTGAAAATGAGATAAATAATGGACATAAATGAAAAACATGAATTTGTTTATTTGATTTCATTCATTTATTTATTTATTGTTGCCAAATGGACAGATCTTTTTATAGTTTCCTCGTTAGCAAACGTTAGCCTAGCTAGCTTGCCAAGCTATTTTCATAAATAACGTTAATCTGTAAGATCGTTTGTACCTTCATCTGTGACTGGAGGCCACTGCAGTCAGAGATCAAACCAACAAGTCATTCTGCCTGGCTGTAGCTGTCATCGAGGGTGAGTTCGCGTTATCACCGAGGTTTGTTTACATACCGGTGCATATGTCTATATGCCTGTATAACAGCTCAGTAATGGGTCGCCACAAGATGGCAGCCTACACAGAACGCTCGTCAGATTCGTCTATACTTAACATTTTCATAACTTCGGCTAACGTTCTGGCAAGGTTCTCTCAAAGTTATGCAGGGTTCTCAAGTCTCACGCATTGGCCGTGAGACACAAACAATTAGCCTTTCGCCGAGTCCAAAACACGAGAAGCGCAACAGATTGCCATGACCTTTTTTCAGTGACCTTTTTTGGAGCAATACCTCTGCGATATCATCCAGATCGAGGCAAAAGAGTTTACAGTACGCGGTGGAGGGAAACATTCAAAATATAAAAATAAGAAATGAATGAGACACGACTACTATTGAGGCTAATGCTTACCAGTCTCAAGCAAAATCAGAAAAAAACCCATGACCATGCTACCTCAAATGCAACCAGAACAGCCTTGAAGATTTTATCAACTGGTTCAATGGCTAATTGTTTGGTGTTAGAAATATATAACTTGCACTGGCTGCATATTTAGTAATTTTGCCTCCGATACAGGAGTACACATTCGCTTTAACAAGCAGGTTGTATATTACCATAACAACCACTTGCGTGTCAGGCTGAATGCGATTTTCGCGTTTAAAGGACAACTCCGGCGCAAAATGAACCTTTAGTCTAATTACACATTGTCACCTAGTCAACCGTTATCTGAGATTTGTTTTCATGATTGCCGAATGTAAATAGTTTTATCTCTAAAAACAGTTTAGCCTATAACGCTAGTATAACGCTATATAGGGCATAGAGTAATGACAAATAAAAATCGCTTGTTATTACCACTAAAAAGGCTCAAAATAGCCCCACACTAACACGACAGCATAACAAGGGTCCCTACATTCAAACCGAAGCATTGAGAACTTTGTCAGTGTCCATACAGTTTAAAAAGAAGATATTTTATACACACAGTCAACTTCGCGAACACAGGAAGAAGCCATCTTGGAAAAATAGTCTCTACCAGTCGATCTACGAACGCCGATCCAAGTGCGCTGGTGAGATGTGAATAAGGTGATAAGGTGAGCGCGAACAGTAGGCTACGTGTACATATTGAAGAGAAGTAAACGGTTTGTGTTTGTGTTTCTTCTGGAAACAACGGACCATATGAGATTCTGCACAGTTCAGCGCACTTGGATCGGCGTTCGTAGATCGACTGGTAGAGACTTTTTTTCAAAGATGGCTTCTTCCTGTATTCGCGAAGTTGACTGTGTGTATAAAATATCTTCTTATTAAACTGTATGGACACTGACAAAGTTCTCAATGCTTCGGTTTGAATGTAGGGACCCTTATTATGCTACCGTGTTAGTGTGGGGCTATTTTGAGCCTTGTTAGTGGTAATAACAAGCGATTTTTATTTGTCATTACTCTATGCCCTATATACTAGCATTATACTAGCGTTATAGGCTAAACTGTTTTTAGAGATAAAACTATTTACATTCGGCAATCATGAAAACAAATCTCAGATAACGGTTGACTAGGTAACAATGTGTAATTAGACCAAAGGTTCATTTTGCGCCGGAGTTGTCCTTTAAAAAGTAACTAACGTTATGCATAAGAGACGGAAAGAGGCAGAGAACCATACATTATTTAAGGTTATTTCTATTGGTTACGATATTGATATATGAACTGATGTTGTCAAGTAAGCTTCATGCTTCCCCATTGCGACCGTGCACTCCTCTAAACTGTAGTCTACGGTGCTGCACTGCTAACTTAGCTGACTGCTAACTTTGGAAAGGGAAAGAGAAAAAACACAACTTCTCCAGACAATCTCTCGGGGTATCTTTCTTGTGTCCGATTTACAAAAGCCATAGCCACACTGCTTCACCATCTTTCTTGGAGTCAATGTTTGACGGAGCAGCTCACATAGTAACGGTTGCTATGATGTGTGATTGGACAATGGCCGTTTTTGGGGAGGGACCGGCGAAAGATCAATTCAAACAGTTCACACGCTCACACGCCACACCGTGTATTTCTCACGCTGAAAAGGCAACGCCAACCAAGTTGTCCTGCAAGCTTTATATATAACGTTGTATACGAGGCATAGGCACACAAAGTGAAGTTTCCTGCCGCCAGCACGTATCTCTTGGACAGATTGCGTTAGGCAGCATAATTCATATGTTAGGCGTTAGACGAACACACGGAAGTTGACGTAACATTCTCACCCACCGTATTATTTGTTACTAGGTAACCAACAACATCGCGCGAACACATGTCGTGATGGAGAAGGTAAGAAAGCTCACAAGTCTAACATTTTTAGGCTTGAACATTTAATATACAGCCCATCGTATACATTATCATTGTGTGTACATCATCAAACTCTACAACTACTTTGCAACCAGGCCAGAAGCTTTGCCTCAGTTTGGCTAGCTTAGGCTACATTATCTGAAACTATAAGGGAAATGTTCATGGGTATGCTGGTTAATTATGAACAATGGCTAAAATTGGGGGATGGGGGTTGGGATGGGTGAGGGCGGGGCTCCATTGGGGCTCCTCCCCCAAACGCATGTGATCTCATACCAAGCTTTTGATAAAACTTGAGAACCCTGGTTATGAGCAAACGTTCTTCCAGTAACATTACTAGAACATTTGTTCAATTTTATCTGGTCATCAAATAACGTTATCAAAAGGTTAGCATAGAAACTTTGCATTGTTTCTAGAAGGTTTTTTAAGCGTCCTCATAATGTTAGGAGAAAACGTTTTTAGAAAAACATTCAACCATGAAATCAAAGAATTGAGAGAGTGTACATTTTGAATGCGTTTATCTTCTGAATGCGAATTGGCACTTGCACACTAGCTTATTGATAACACCCAAACGAAAAGCCAAACAACTTCAATTTTGATTTCATGGTGAAAAGCAAACTAGGCATTTTTATGATCTTCGAATGTTAAAGATTTGTATTTTCTTGGAATGTTATAAATCAACATTCATACAAAGTTGAAAGAATGTTTCAGGAACATCATACTATTACTAACCTTAAAAAAATAAATTCCACTAAAACAGGTCATTGATTCAATACTGAATGTTGAATCCGTGAACCACATTATTAGACAGTTTTCAAAGACTACAGCTCAGTTAACAAACTCCATCTCAGCCAAAACATCACTTTGACAAAACATCTTAATTGGGAGCAATAGTTCTTTTTTTTTTTAGAGATTTTTTTTATTATTATTTAACGTTTATAACATTTATGGCTTCACAGCTGCACATGTGAAAATAATTAGGGGATTGAAAAGAGGTTAATGTACCTGAGAGTGAGAGTTCTCCCGCCTGGCTTTCACAGTTTCTTATTAGAAAAGCTCCATTGCTGTTTTCTGGAGACATCAACATCTTCTCGGCATCCAAGCGCTTGGTTTCTGGAAAATACCATCTGTGGTGGAAGAGCAGCTCAACGTTATTAGAGGTTGATATCACACAATATTAGAGGTCACACAATAAAATGTACTTTCCCGTTTTGCTTTGGTGTACTGAAATCTTTGTACTGAAAACTTATGTGTTATGGCTAACACAATATTTAGCAATGCAATATTTAGCCCAGTGTTTGTTTCATATTTTTGACTGGTAATTCACACTTCTGCTGTTGTTTATGAGTTTACAAGGTTGTTACTTTCTTAGCAAACTGCTAGGCCTGTTAGCGTACCCGTTCCTGATAATGTAAATACATTTCAATGTTTGATTTTAAGGATGATTTCATTTACTTCCGTACGATTTATTAATGTGTTGGTTGTCACTTCATATCCAGTGTAAGCCAGCCCTGTTCACACATGTGCCTGTACCATGATGGTAGTTGAACAAACTCAGGGTTACAGGATTAGTTTCGAGTTGACGAAACCAAACCAATCCAACCTGACTTTGTTGGTACCATCATCAATTTTCTCTGTCAACTCAGGCTTTGATCCTGAGTTTAGTAGTTTAGGTGTGACATCAGCAGTGAACAGCCAATCACATGCTGAGAACAAGTGAAACTGCGATTCATTTCTCTATCCTGCAGAATATTACGTGATTGAAAGATATTAAGAATTTAAACAAATTTACACAGCAAGAAGAAAATAGCAATGAAAGAGGACAACTAACAAGTTTATACAGTTGATAAAGGTAAAGAGAGAATTGAACATTTAAGCTCACTTTATAGCTAAGCTTTATCTATTGATCCTAAAGTGTATTTATATGACCTTTATAAATTTAGTCATTTAAACTGTGTGTAATATTAAATGATAAACTAAAACTCTACATGTATGATCGATTAAGAGTATAAAAATTACATAAATAATATCTAAATCATACAAAATTACCATTCTAAATAAGCATTACTAAAAGTCAGACGATTGTCTTTAAAAATCATTTGCGACCTTTAATTTAAAGTAGAAACAGGTGGAGTGACTTTATCCTTTGCTCACAGCTGATTGGTCCAAGTTCCAGAACCTCTTACCGGAACTGAAACCCAAGGTTGGCGCAAACCTTAACTGAAACATACCTGGCTAGCCACTAAAACCGGCTTCAAGTACAGGCCCCTGGGATTAAGACGCATTTTGGTCGATCGGATCACAAGTGGACAACGCTACATACAGGATTACCCATGTAAATAATATGTACTCATTTTAGTAACTACAATTACTGGGTAATAACTAGTACTAACCCTGAACCTATCCCTAAACCTACCCCTGTTCCATGTACTTACCTTATCTTAGCCAGTACTTGTAAGTACACTGTAAGTACTGTTACTGTAAAAGGAAGCGGTACCCAGGATTGCAGGCGTAGTGTACATGCTCATGTGGTCGAATGTGTTCAAACAGCCACAAAAGACCGTCTACTCTCCGTTCACTAAACTAATGCATAAACATTATGGGAGGCGAGTGCTAGCCAGACGGGATTTAAACTCTGTCGCCTGAGGAACCAAGTTTGGTTTGAAGATGAAAAACGTACCAAACACAATGTTCTCTCTCCATTCCACTCTCAACCTATTCTGGTCTAGATAACAATTGGGCAAGTTCAAACAAAGATTATGAACTTTTTATTATTTCATAAACTAACCTTTGGTTTCCTCAGTGTTTATGGTTGTTGACACACATTGCAGAGACCTTGTGTCCAGCAGGTTCTAGTAATGTTTGAATCTTCAACAGACTAAACATTTGCTGACACATGATGCTGTAATGCACCAGCGGGACAATGAACTGTAATGAAGTCTTGTCAACAGACTACATCTGACTGAAAGTAAGTCAAATAGCTACAAAACAAATGTGCACATTACGTAGTTGGTGGCAGAGCTGGAAAAACTGGAAAGTACATACATACGTCATACATACGAAACTATTCAGTGTGCCAAAGTGACAAAGCATACTAGCCTTAAGTGAGAGATAACATCACACACAACAAATGTTGATCATTATCAGAATTACTAATACTGACAGAGAAAGAACCTCCTTCAATAACGCAATTACAAGTCTAGCATAATACAATAAAATACAAAATCTTAAACAATTTATTTCAATTGACTTATTATTGGATTGTGATTTTTTTTGCTATCAGTTTATGGCACTTATAGTGCACAGAGCTTAGGAATCATTAACAGGCTCAATGCTTCCTGGTTATCCACTGAACATTAACCAGCTTCCCTTAAAGATAAAACAGACAACAGAAATAGAATCTGCCGGCAGGGATCCTCATACTATTCCTCTTGCTGAATGCATATTTAAGAAGAATTACTCTTAGGACGTCCAGGGTATCTATGCATGCATTACAAATACAATACACTCTTATACAATACAAAAGCACTTCTCAAACCTGTCCCCACTATTGCACATTTTGGATGTCCCCCTTATCAGACACACCCAATTCAAGTCTTGCAATCTGATCTAATGCACTGATGAGTTGAATCAGGAGTGTTAGATGAAGGACACTTTCAAAATGTGCAGTGGTGAGGGTCCCTCCTTTATACAGGACAATGAGGACAGGTTTCAGAAGCACTGCATTATAATACCAGACCAGTTAAACAATTAGGCAACTTCATTCAGTGCCAGTTGTTTGTACTGTCTGCTGGTATGAATTCAAGAGAGATGACTAATTCTGTTTGGAGGTTTTCAGGAAGGCCATTGATGGTAAATAGCCTATGATTGTCATGCTCATGTCATGTGTTTTGAGAAAGACAGGAGATCATTTCTGACTAGGGGTGTACATATATATTGTGTCACAATATATGACAATAGAAAAATGCATCAACATATTGCGGATAGTTAACCCAAAATGAAAATTTCTGTGAGAGTTTTAGTGTCTACATTAAATTACTATATATTTATTTAATATAATGTATTATAATGCAATGGTGGAATAATATTTGTGGGTCCTGATAATGTCAAAAGTCCTGTTACCAGTAAAAAAGTGTCCATTATCTAGTCAGTGACGGAGTGCAAGCACATTCGTCTAAAATAATTCTGTATTTTCAGCTTCGGAATCATGTTATATTATGGTGTCTCTATTGTGCTGTGCTTTGGGTCCAAGCCAATTCACACCCACAATGTAATACACATTTTTGCATTTTAATCAACAGTACATTTTTGTTAACATTTTACCATATGTCTTGGAGTTTCCCAATAATATCGTATCGTGAGTATCATATCACGTATATGGCACGATACAGGATATGATACATGTATCAAATCGTGACAACAAGTATCGTTACGCACCCCTATTTCTTCTGACCATAACTCATTCAGGGAAATCCTTCCTAACAAAACCACAATGTGATCCCCTGTGTATCCAAACTAATCTTATAGAAGCTACTTCTATATTAAATCCAATTACAGATTTTTATTAAGACTGACACAGTTCCACAGAAACTTACGGTTCAGCGTCGAGGCTTTCTACGGGTGCCACATAGTTAGCAGGAATGTATCCCTCTTTATTTGCCGAAATCCCGGTGATTCCTCTCGCCAACCACCAGTCATCGCTGCTTTTAGTGAGAGGCTCCAGTTTATCCCCCGCGTTAAAGCTCAGGTCAGCATCCGTGCGCGCCGTGTAGTCGTACAGCGCGACGTAAACGTAGCCGGGTTTCTCCACAGGTGTCGGCGGTAACTCCCGGCTAGGCGCCTTCGCAAACTCATTCTTTATCACTTCAATAGTCGGTTTCACGGTGGCAGGTGAGGTGTCACCCGCAGGGTCTCTGAAACACGAGGAAATGCTCCGACAGCACAATAAAACCCTTTCTCTTATGTCTCCCATCGTGAAATTGTTCGTCAGTCCTGTATGTGTAGCCTATAGTTCAAGTTAAATGAAAGCAGTAAATAAATCCCATTTCAGTGATCCATATAGGGTCAGTTTCGTTCAAGTGAATGTTGAGTGGGCTTGAGACGAAGCGTTTCGTCCATTCTGTGAGCTTGAGAAAACCCTTTGACCGGTGATACGAGATGGCACAGCCCTGTCGACAGGGAAGAAGGTGATTTATTGCCTGCGGTCAAAAAAAATCTGTTTGCATTTCCTGGTATTCCTCAAATGCCGTCCAAGGTTTTTCTCCGATCCGCGATCCTGCCGAGGAAGATACAGAGACTTATTGTTTATCCTACCTTTAACTTAAAACTTGATATTTTTTATGTTAGAGTTAGTAACACACATAGTCGTCCTTAGGATTCTGAGACAGGTTGTTCCTTCAAAACGCCCGCAGGACAGAGTCTCCAAATGCAATTACGCAACGTAGCCTACAGTGTACAGTTTACAAGCTAAATGAAAACCAGACAACATTTCTAAATTAAATCAAATGTCGTTAAATGACATCAACTTAATTCTAAAAATCAATTTGCATGCAGTTTGCATGCCTTTGTTATTTAGAAACTCTTGATTTGTTTGACTATTAATAGCCAATTCCAGCAAAGCAAAATAATATTAGCCTAATTAATAATAGGCTAATAATCTTGGTTCTTTATAAGAAAATAAGGGACACTCGAAATATTTGGACTGTAGCCAACCACAGAGTCCATTGTCTGCATTTGAGGAAAAAAGTCATTTTGTTTACCTTAATTTTACCTGAAAACACATTTTTTCACCTTTACGTGAAAATACGTTTGTTTCGCACAAAAAAAATATTAATGTTACACCAAATTGTGACTATAGAATAGACTTCACAATTATAACAGATTCTGCTCTTTTAAGTCTTCTTTTTTAACAAACTCTGCTGTAATGAAAAGGCTTTAATATGCTCAACTCATATTTTATAAACACAGCAACTAATGAAATGTTACTGTAAATTTAGAAATGTTTTTTCTCCTTTCTTTCTTATACAGTAGCTATGTAGTGAACAATATTTATGAACAAAAGGAAAAAAAACAACTAATTTCTATTTTTTTTTTACTAATTTTATGAACAAAAGGGCAAAAACAAATTAAGTTCTATTTTTTTTTACTAATTTCTTCCCTTTGTAATAAAGTACAGTTTTGTGCAGTGCCCCTGCAAAATCAGTTTTTGTGTGTATTTTTAGTAATTGTTGGTTTGGTGTGTTTGAGTGCTCTCTTAATCGTCACAAAACACAGCAAAAGTTCAGTGACATTTTTATTTGTGCATGGTTGAAAGCAAATACTGATACTGACATACAATAAAAATGGAAAATCGAACTATGGTTGCAAAATGTTACGATCTCTTCTGAGTCGCAACAAAGTAAGGGAGTCACCACACGCAGGCTGTCATAATTCATGAGTTTATTTATCCGTGAAAGACAGAACAACATTAATGATCAGTATAAATGATAATCAGGGTGTCAGCAGATGCGTAGGTGTACTTATGAACAACAGCAGTCCAGCCCATCTCAGTCCATGAAACGTTCAGCGACAACAGATATCCCACATGAGGTGGCTCAAGCGACGGTGGTGATCTCCCATACTCCAAACCTCTCAACGAGTCCTCATCCTCGTGACATGAACCCCAAAGTACCCCCAAGCAAACAAAAAGAGCACAAGCTCAACCGACTCTCCTGCTCTCATCTCAGTCCCAGTCTTTTATTGAGCAGCATGATGACCTTCAGGTGTATGACCACGCCCTTCAGCCAAATCACCTGTAACTCAGAAATGACGAGTTACTCACTGAAACCGTCACAAAAACAATTTATAATGGTGAAATTAGGTTACATGTTGTAGGCTATTTGGGTATCTATGTGTGCACGGGATAAATCCCCGAGCAACACTGACACACACCGAACACAAGGCGGAGCTCCATCCTCGTCCTGACGAGACGCCGGTGGGTTTTATCAGTTTTGATTTTTTTTTCTTCACTTCTTCAAGCTCCATGTTGCACTGAAGATAGCTAGCCTACACAATACAGCGTGCGAGTGAAAGAGATGCTGCGCGTGACACGTGACGTGCTTCATCAACGGCCCGGCAGAGAATCTAAGCTCTAGTTTGACTATCCCGTGAGTTTCTTTTCTCGAAAGATTAACACCTATCAGAAAAATTACTCTGTAATCGAGCAAGAGGCTTTATCCTTAATTTGGGCACTTCAGTTTTTTTATGTGTATGTGGAGGGAGGAATGCCGGTGGAGGTGTTTTCTGATCATAATCCGTTAACATTCTTGCATTCTTTGCAGTCCCCGAGTCAGCCTTTAATGCGTTGGATACTCTTTTTACAACCCTACAATTTGGTTGTTAGACATATTAAAGGATCAGATAACGTAGTGGCAGATGCGTTATCTTGTGTTCCTGATCTGATCAACTAAGTGCAATAGTTATATGGTTGTTTCTGTTTTTCTGTGCTCTCGTCATCTTAATGTGCTTTCAGGATCCAGATTGCTGATGGCAAAGTGGGGCTGAAGGGTGAATGGAAATAATTGTGGTAATCATGGTTGTACTGTGATCAGAGGTGGTATAACAATGTGCCTAGAAATATGATTAATAAATTTATGGTGTTGGGTTTGTTTTGTTTCTTTCTTGGTAGATGGAGAAGGAAACTGCTGAATGGCAAGAACTTTGGCCTGAAGTGGACGCACTTTACCTTGGCCTACCTCTTTCCCCAAATATCTTACAGTCGCCTTGGCAAACTCACACTTGGCCAAGTTAACTGTTAGACATGCCTCAATCAAACGAGTTAAAAGAGCTCACAAACGGACCAAATGTTCCTCCCAAGTCTCACTGAAAACAATAACATATTGTAAATACACCGCACACCCTTCCAACCCAGCAACCACTCGGTTCATCAATCTCTGGAAGGTGGCAGGTGCATTTTGTAAACCAAAACTCATAACGGAGTACGAATATAATCCAGATGATGTAATAAAAGAGGTTACCTCCCTAGCTCTAGGAGTTACCGGCACTTGCCAATACCCCATAAGAAGATCTAACTTGCTCACAAAATTAGCTGTACCCACCTGATCTACACAATCCTCCATTCGAGGAAGTGGAAAAACATCGGGCTTAGTGATGGCGTTTAACTTGTGATAGTCAGTACAAAATCTATAAGTTGAATCTGCTTTCCGTACTAACAAGCAAGGTGAAGCCCAACTTGAGCACGACGGAACAGCTATTCCGTTCTCAAGCATATATCGAACCTCAGATTCCAATGCTTCTCTCTTACTGACGGGAGCCCTATAAAAACGCTGACGAATCAGTTGCGCCTCTCTCACATCAACATCATGTTTTATCAGATGAGTACGACTGGGTATATCTGAAAACAAACCAGTAAACTCCCCTAACAACTGTGTTAGATCTTTATTTTGAGTCTCTGTCAAATGTGAAAACAGAGCACCTAAATTCTGAAGTGTCTCTGAATTCTTTAGTCGAGGTAACAAAACACAATCCTCCGGAACAACTGTATCCTCAACCATAACTTCTCCCTCAACAAAAGGTTGACAAGAGTCAAAAGAAGCATTGACAACTGGAGCAACTGATTGAGTTGACTGGACTTCCGAATTTCGAGAACGATAAGCTTTAAGCAAATTTACATGGAAACACTTCTTAGATTTTCGCCTATCTGGAGTTGCGATTTGATGGTTTATCAGATAGTTTCCGAAGAACAGTATATGGTCCAGTAAACTTAGCACAAAAAGGAGACCCAGAAGATGGTAACAAAATTAACACCTGATCGCCAGGTGTAACGACACGACCTTCAGCACGCTTATCAAAGTGTCTCTTCATCTTCTCTTGTGCCACAACAAGATTTTTTTGTGCACTCAGTCCGGCCAAAAACAAACGTCTACGAAAACCATTTACATATTCTACCAAATTTTGCAGAGTCTCCTCCCCACCTAATCCCTCACGCAAAACAGAAAGAGGTCCACGTACACGATGACCGAAAACTAAATCATTCGGGCTAAATCTTGCTGTACTTCCCTAGCAGCAAGTAATAGCCAGGGTAAACCCTCATCCCAGTCACGGCTTAGCTCCACACAATAAGCATGCAAAAGTGACTTGAAAGTCTGGTGGAACCGTTCAATCACACCCTGATTTTGAGGATGATACACGCTTGACTGATTATGTTTAACTTTAAGTACCTTCAGAACCTCAGCAAACAGACGGATGTAAAATTAGTACCGTTGTCACTTTGAATAATCTTAGGTATCCCAAAAATTTATATGAATTGGGTTAAAGCCTTAACAACTGCCTTGGTGGTTATTTTTCGGATAGCATAAGCTGCTGGATACCGAGTCGCCTGACACATCACAGTCAGCAGATATGAATTCCCTGATTTAGATGGAGGCAGTGGTCCAACACAATCAATTATTAAGTGCTCAAACGGTTTACTTTATGGGAACCTCTATGGGATTCAAAGGTACTGGTTTCAACAACTGGTTTGGTTTCCCAGTTACCTGGCAAGTGTGGCATGTTCTAACGAAAGACGCAATATCCTTTTTCACACAAGGCCAATAAAATTGTCGCAGAATGCGGTCATATGTCTTCTTTACTCCTAAATGTCCAGCAATTTCACCATGTGCATTCTGTAATACCACATCTCGAAATCGTTTAGGCACCACCATTTGAATCATACACTCCTCTAGTAAAACTTTCTTACAGGGAAAATACTTCCTTAGAAGAACCTCATCTTGGACAAAATACCCACTAACAGTACTTCTTACCTCTTCAGGCAAAATCACAGCATCAAACAACTTCTGTAACTCCGGGTCTTCCCACTGCGCATCCACCAACTACCTATGAGAAATAGGCGAAAGGGTGGATAACCCAGGAACAACATATTTTAACACTTCGTTTCTCAAGTGACATCTCACGACTCCTTGCGCAAGTCACAACACAAGCTGTGAATACTTCAGGAAAATATTGTTGCAAACTGTCGGTGTTCTCAGTGACTGGAATAGGCACTACCTCAGGAGGTGGAATCACCTCCCGCCAGACTCTAGCTCCAGCCAAATTGTTACCCAAGATGACAGCAACCCCATCCACTGGCAAAGACGGACGAACTCCCAAAGACACTTCTCCACAAATGAGAAAATCGGATGTCAAGTGTACTCTATGCAGAGGAACAGAAAGAATGTTTAATCCAATTCCTCTAATCAGAACAGTTCTCCTTTCACTTGATACCTCAGAAAAGGGTAGAACAGATTCAAGAATAAAAGATTCTGATGAGCCTGTATCTCTCAAAATTTTCACTGGTATTTTACTCTCAGAGTTTGGCAAAGACACACAACCTTCCGTAATAAATGGTACAAAGTGTTTCAAGGCTACTAATTTGGGGTCACACACTTCCTCAGCCACCTCTATGGAAGTACCATGCTCAGAGTCATTGGTAGTTTCAGTAACATCAGCCACTAACACAGGATTAACTAATGATTTCTTTTTTCCAGACTTCCCCTTAGCAGCTAATACTGGGGACTCATTTTTCCAATGTCCTGGATTAAAACAGTAATGACACACTAAGTCTCTATCAGATCTCATCCGACCAGTGTTCTCTGATTTTGAAGGGTATGGTTGTTCAAATTTCTTAAACCCAACTCTATTCTCATTAAAGTTACCACTCTGTTGAACTGATCGGTCTTCTCTGTAAACCTTCCTATGCGTTAATACATAATCATCTGCCAAAACCGCCGCCTCCATTGTGTCCTTTGGCTTCTTCTCGTATGTAGCAATATTATCGGGCACAATATATGTAAATTGTTCTAAAATGACCAGATCACCCAGCTTGTCAATTTCAACAGTGGACGCAACACACCAGCAATCGAAATGAGAAACCAAATCCCTTACCACCTCAGAGTGAGTTTGACGATCACCCTTCCTCCAGCTTCGGAATCGCTTGCGATAGGCTTCAGGAACCAATTCGTAGGCCTTCAAAATAGCTACTTTTACCTTGTCATAATCCTTACGCTCCTCCATTGTGAGCGATGCATATGCCTCCTGAGCCTTGCCTGTGATCACCGTTTGAAGCATGACAATTCGGATAGACCTCGGCCAATTCCTCTCTTTGGACATAGTTTCGAATAAGGAAAAAAAACACATCAGGGTCATATTCATTAAATTTGGGAAGCAACCTTAGGTTACTGGCAAAGTCAAATCCTCCAGGTAAACCCAAACCTCTCTCCTCTACATCTGACCTTCCCTCCTAATCTCAATCGCTCCACCTGCAGCTCATGATCTCGTGCGGACTTCTCAGCATCTAATTTTATTTTTTCCAAATCAATCTCACGCTGTCGGAGGACATTCTCATTTCTTATTTTTTCAATTTCAAATTCATAACGTTTTGTTTCTTTCATCAACTCTTTATCGTGAAGCTGCTGCATGTGCAAAATCTCTTTTCTTTCCTCAAAAGATAAACTGGAAAAAATATCTAACGAACCCTTTACCTCAATGTCACGTTTTTTCATAAGACCATTTTCACATAACCAATTCTTGACAACCGCACGTAATTCCTTTTTCCGTATTTTCTTGTCTACCTCACTGATTTTAAAATGATCTACAAGTTCCCATAATTGTTGTTTTACAAAAGAATTTAACATCTCCTCCGAATTAGGATCCTTAATAAACTCTTCTATAGACCACATTATGTTCTCACTATAATAGCCGAGGCCTACTATTAAACAAAAAGCAAGTGCATTTTTTTGTTCCGAAAGGAAAATAAACACAGGTGAAAAAATTATTCACTCTCCCCCCTCTAAACTACCTACCCAACCACTAAACTAACTTATGCCTAGTCTTCGTGCAGCTTTCAAGAGTCAAGCGACTTTTAAACACCAAAATACCGATGGCTTAAAAATTGAACAAACAGCTCAATCCAAAACCACGGCGGTATACTTAACCCAAAAGCCTGCACAAAAATAAAAAAGGCAAAATAACAAATCAACGCTAGGCGTTGCTAATTCCTACCAGGGAGAAAATGAACAATGTAACCCCTGTAAGAGAAAAATGCACTTCCCTTGTGAACTACTGTCAAACTCGTGAGTCGATTTAAACGAAATAACAATTTACGTTACTCAAAACAACGTGCATATCGAAAGCTCAATATATACATATTTTACTTCAATTGAATCGACATCAACGAATTCCAAATATTAATCAAATTTCATTTTATGATGCAAATTCGCTTTAGGACGAGCCCCCATTTGTTACGATCTCTTCTGAGTCGCAACAAAGTAAGGGAGTTACCACACACAAGCTGTCATAATTCATGAGTTTATTTATCCATGAAAGACAGAACAACATTAATGATCAGTATAAATGATAATCAGGGTGTCAGCAGATGCGTGTACTTATGAACAACAGCAGTCCAGCCCATCTCAGTCCATGAAACGTTCAGCGACAACAGATATCCCACATGAGGTGGCTCAAGCGACGGTGGTGATCTCCCATACTCCAAACCTCTCAACGAGTCCTCATCCTCGTGACATGAACCCCAAAGTACCCCCAAGCAAACAAAAAGAGCACAAGCTCAACCGACTCTCCTGCTGTCTTTTATTGAGCAGCATGATGACCTTCAGGTGTATGACCACGCCCTTCAGCCAAATCACCTGTAACTCAGAAATGACGAGTTACTCACTGAAACCGTCACAAAAACAATTTATAATGGTGAAATTAGGTTACATGTTGTAGGCTATTTGGGTATCTATGTGTGCACGGGATAAATCCCCGAGCAACACTGACACACACCGAACACAAGGCGGAGCTCCATCCTCGTCCTGACGAGACGCCGGTGGTCATCGGTGAGAGAGGCGGGCAGGAGAGAAAGCAGAGAGGGACAGAGAAAACAAATAAGAGGCAGAAAAAGAGGACCTTTCGGAGGTTTGCCTCTTTTTTCTTGTGTTCGTCTCGCCCCAAGTCCACCAAAGCTCAGGATGAGCAGGTGGAGCAGTCTATGGACCAGGACACTGATGAAGCCCCATCCAGGAGGTGTACTGATGGTAAACGATGAGCTCTGGACAACACAAACTATCTTAATCATTTACACACGATATAAAAAAACCCCACATAACACATTATGAAAAGGCAGATAAATTACTTTAATCCACGATGTGATGAATGTTTGAATATAGATGAAATGTAGTTTGAAGATGTTACGGATGATATGATTTAAAACAAGCTTGTGGTTGATATTCCTCTCTTTAGATCAGCTTCTTTACAGGACATCATCTTTACTGTAGAGGATAATGATCATCAGGAACCTCCTTCCAGTAGTCCTGTTCCCCCCCCCTTGAGGTGGCCCTGACAGCAATGGCCAATCAAGGCCCATGCTGTCGCCACATTATAAAGCTGCTGGAGTGGCAGGACCTTCGCGAGCAGTACATCATGGTCCTAGCGGCCCTCACCCTGCATGGACATGCACAGCTTTTGGCTGCAATCTGGAGGCCGCTTCAGCGAGAAGTTGACCTGTCACTTCATGCGGCAGGTGATCGAAGCTGCTGTCCTGTGCTGTTCTAGGGGTGTTCTGCATCGAGACATCAAAATGCCGAACCTCCTAGTCAACACAGAGACCCTGGAGGTCAAATTGATCGATTTCGGCTGCGGGGACCTCATGCAAAGCTCATCCTACAAAAACTACACTGGTATGTGTTACCTTTAAAACATATTTTTAGGATTTAAACTCTAGTGACCAATTACGCCATGTCTTAATCAGACATCATCACACAGTGAGATATTAACAACACACTAACAAACCTCTCAAAGAATAGTCAATACTGGCTAGTCAATAAAGCTAGCTTACACATCTACAGGCACAGCAAGGTATTGCCCTCCTGAGTACTTTGAGAAAGGCGAGTACTATGGGAAGCAGGCAACGGTGTGGTCACTGGGGCTGCTGCTGTTCGCCGTGATCGGCCGCCGTTTCCCAGACAGCGGAGACTCTGATGTCTGGTTCCAGCTGAACTTCTCAGATGGTTAGAACCAAAAAAGATGTTCTTATGGATAATGCAGGAATGTTTGCCATTTTTACAGCTTAGAGAGCAAGTGTAAAGTTGAAGGAAATGATTAGACAACTCTCAGTCTTTCTGCACAGAATGTTGCCGCTTTATTCGAGGTTGCTTGAAGAGCAACCCAATGAGATGCTCTCCCATGACTGGTTCAAGGTACAGAGTCTAAGACAAGCTAAAATGATTTTTAAGATATATTTATATCGGCCTATTTTGGGGCTTTTTGTTAATTTGGCTTGATTATCTGAATATGGACATCAGCTTCTTTACATTACCATTCAGTACTGCTGTAACTGTCATATACTCAATCCTTATATATGGGACAGATGTAATTTTTATATCTTATGAAAAATGCTTTCTAATTGTGTTTCAGGTCATAGAGAGAGTTTAGGCTTGCGTCTGGCGGGCTGACACAGATGATCCCTCCATTTCTCCATCCTCAGCGTCTTGCGGGGCTGGCAGGCCTGGGTTGCGTCTGGCGCCTTGGCTTGAGGCGGTAGTTTTAGCGACTTGCGGAGCTACTTGCCTAGGGATATGTGCATATTGTAAATAGTTTAGTTTTATTCAGTTAGTTAGCACCCCTCATCTCTCCAGCCTCAGCGTCTAGAGGGGCTGGCAGGCCTCGGTTGTGTCTGGCACCGGTATTGTAAATAGTTTATTTAGTTTTAGTTTGGTTCTGCACCATCCAATCATATTTTTAACAATGGAGTCACCCAGAGCTCTCTGTTCAACTCGTCCCACAAGTTCCTACCACCGACGCCCTAGAAGTTTCTGCCGCTGGCATCTGGGTCCCAGAGAGGGAGTTTCACATAGCCCTCTTTCTCAGCTACTTTGGGCCCAGAGATCCTGTCAGGGCTGCTACAGAATTCCTAGTGAAGACAGCCATAAAGTTTCCTGTCACTGCTGCCCCAAAACCAGTGCTGCTCCATAGAATCACTGTGAAGGTTCATTCTGCTGCAACTCCAGCCCCTGCTATGGTTCTAGAGCTCCATGTCAAAGAAGCTTCCCAGAGGTTCCTGACATGACTTCAGAGTTTCCTCCCTATGGTGCTGAGGTTCATGCCACAGTTGGCAAAGAAGTTCCAGCCAATTTACACACCTGTGTGCCACATAAAAAACAAATTGTTTCTGAAAATAAATGTGTTGTTTTATCAGGGATACGTGGTAATTTGGAAACAATAACCACTCCTATTATGGATCAGTTCTAGAGACATTAAGACACCAGGTAAGTAATACCAGGTAAGTCACAAGTCGAGTTACACTATAAGGTCCTCCATTTAATATTTGAAGCCCAAAGTATCGTCTCAGGTTACGTATGTAACCCTGGTTCCCTGAGAGGGAACGAGAGCGGTGTTGGCTAACGCGATGGGAACGCTCTGCGTGATTGCGTCGTGAAGCATCTGTACAATCAGTCCAATGAGAGAGTCAGGTGACGTCATTGACCAGGAAACTATATAGCACCCTTGAGATCAGACCGCAACAGCTTCTGGGAGGCCTGAAGCAGGTCGCTCAGGGCATGCAGGAAGTATGGCAGGCGAACGCAGCTCTCGGGGATCTAGCAGGGGATCTAAAGGCAGATATAGCCGCAACATACACCTTCAAGGTGGAGGGAGTTAGTCCAGTAGAGAAACGGTCTTAAAGGAAATCGAGAACTGTACCGACGGGGCAGTCAACAGGATTTAAAATACGTTCTCTGCACCATGTAGAGAACAATTTCCATTTCAAATAATACAGTTTTCTCGTGGAGGGAGCTCTGGATTGAAGAATGGTCTCCACGACCTCAGTCGAGAGACCAGCACTCGCTCACTCACGAGAGGCCAAGCCCATAGTTTCCACAACTTGGGGTGAGGGTGAAATATTGTGCCCCCCGCCTGTGAAAGCAGGTCCCTCCTGACCGGAATAGAGAGACACTAGGTCCGCAAACCATATTCTGGTCGGCCAGTGTGGGGCTACTAACAACAGATGAGCCCCATCCTGGCGAACACTTTCCAAAACTCCCGGGAGCATTGATATCGGGGGAAATGCATACAGGTGTAGCCTCGGCCACACCTGCATCATCGCATCCAGTCCGAGAAACATCATGATCCCCCGCATCAACGCTGATGACATCCACTTCCTCGGAACTGGATAGCGTCAGCATTGGTGCCTCAGCCTGGGAAGGAGAATCCGCAGAGCGGACACTGGGTCCAGCAGGTAAGGGCTGAGATAGGGCGGGGCCCGTCTCAAGCCCCGCTATCAGATCCATTTGTGAACCCCAAGATGAAAGTCGACGCTGTGCCTGATCTATTGCTCTGTTCATCCAGTACAGCATAAATGCGTTTGGCTTTTTTACGTTGATTAGAAGGGTAAACTTTTACAAGACTTGAACAAGACTTGGGTTTTCTAGCTTCCCCGCAAATCTCAGTACACTTGTTGTTGATCTCAGCAATGTGCTCATCTGTTTGTTTCATGAATTGACCTGGTGTTGATACAGATGCTTCAATGGACCATGGAGCAGGACCGGGATGCATAGCTGCAATGTGTCTGTCACTGTCACATTCTCTGCACTTAATAGATGCTCTGCAGTATCTTGCAACATGGAAGGACAACATCTAAAACAGAGACTTTTCCTTCCTTCTTTTCGTCCTTTCCTTTTCGTTCATCCAAATGTTTGCTTCTAAAAGAGCGACACTTGTGAAGTGGATGAGGTTTGTTGTGTATGGTGCAAACTTTGTCTAGGTCTACATTGATATTAGAGTCTCTGTCTGTGCACTGTCTGTGTCTGTCTGGTTTGGTTGTGCAGCCATTATTTCAGTTTTTGACGATGACAGATGTTCTGGTATTCGACCTGATAGCTCCGTCGAATCTTGTGTTCAAACGGCCAGTTGAAGCAAGTGCAAAACTAGGATCGTTTCTGGTTCTTGCTTGTCTGCAAACAAACTCGTCAAAGAAACTGAATGGAGGAAAATACACATTACGGTCCTCCTTATACCTGGAACCTTGTGTAATCCACTTGTCTTGCAGACTGAATGGAAGTTTTTCTACGATAGGGTTGACTCCCCTCGCTGTGTCCAAGTAAGTGAATCCAGGTAAACGTCCACTTTTCTTTGCAGATAGCAGTTCAAGCAACAAGGTCTCTCAGACGATAGGTGTCTTTGTTTGTGCTGTGAAGAAAGGCCTCAAGTCTTCTCAACATTGCTTGCTCGATGACCTCCGGACACCTGTAGCAGTCTTCAAGGCGCCGCCATATCATTTGTACTCCTATGGCAGGATTATTGACATGAACTGATTTAATTCGTTTGGCATGCATAGACAAATCAGGACCAAGCCATCTGATGAGAAGGTTAATCTCCTCTCTGCTTGTTTTACTGAGCTCACGGATTACAGCTTGAAAAGATGTTTTTCACGGCCAGTAATTTTCTGGACAGTCGTCAAATTGGAACAGGCCGGAACTCACCATTTCTTTGACCATTAAATTTCTTTTGACTCCTTACTTCATCAACTCTATCAAACGGCTCTATTTTTACATTTCTAGGAGAACACTGGTGGTTGTGTTGAATTGTTTGTTCCTGCCTCATAGAAACAGTCTCAACATTCGACTCCTCCTTCACCACTGGAGGGAGAAAACTATGTGATCCAGCAACGCAGCTCCGCGTCACATAACTTGAGTTCTCACTTGCTTGTCTTGAATCAGGATCAAGATTTGGAGCATTTTGTAGCTTTGAGTGTTTCTGCACATACTCTCTAGTGCGTTCAAATTTGCTTGAAATGTATGATTCTTTTTCTAGGTCGACACTTGCTCCATCTTCTCCATAATTTACTGCTTCGTAAACTGCTGCCTCTGTGGATGCTGCTTCAGCTTCTTTCTGCAGTTGTAACACATATAAATCAGCCTCAACCTCTGCTTTTCTGCGTGCTGTTACAGCTAGCGTTTCCTGTTGATCCTCTTCGATTTAAGCTTTCTCTCTCATCACAATGGCTTCCTTCTCTGCATAAGAAGCTTTTACTTTGCATGCTGCTGCTTTAGCTCTTTCTGTTGTCGGAGCCGCACTAGTTGAAGATCTACTTGAACTGCTTGGCCAGCTTCCTCTGCTTGTGACTCCTCCATCTTGTTATTAGAGTACTGAATGTGAGCTGGATGAAGCTGTGTTTGGTTGTCTTCACCCAACTAAAAGAAACACACAGAAATACAAATTACAAAGTCATCTACAAAAAATGTCATGGATATTGTTCACACTCAAAGACAACTAAACAACTAAATAAACAACCAATGGGTTATGTGCACAAGGGTAGTTTCGAACTTCCGCTTTTGTCAGAAGTCGGCATATCAGTTTCCGGTAGGACTGAACGATTAATTGCATTTGCGATAAAATCGCGATATGATGAAACGTGATTTTGTAATCGCAAGGGCTGCGATTACACTGGTCACGTGACACGCGAGAGAAAAGCAGTCTGCAAGATAAAGCATCAACTTGCCACGCTACGCAGAGAATTTCAGATTCCCATCCCTACTGTACAATGATTTATTGCTCGTCTTTGTAGACTAATACAGAAGGTAAAGAACTTTTTTTTTTTAAATCGCATATTAAATCGCAATATTGGTTAAAAAAATGGCAATTACATTATTTTCCAAAATCGTTCAGCCCTAGTTTCCGGTCTACGACTGGTCATCCGCATCCACTAATGAACAAGATGAGTGCTGCTGTTGTACGAAAAAAAAAAAAGAGTTCTTAAACACATCTAAGTTTCTAAGAACTGTAGGTGGTTCTAACGTCCGTTTCACACCCGTTTGCAGTGTGTGTTGCGGTGCAGGAGCGTGCTGTTAGTGCGTTCACATATTGCATTTGCACAGTGAATAACTGATCAGCGACTGTACAACAAACACATACTTAATATTTTTATTTTGCACGTTGCCCAAAATGTCTATTTTGTGCAGCCACTGTGCACGAAGGTTAGTGTTTATCAGGAAGCAGTAAAAGCTCAAATGGCGGTTAGCGACTTGAAGCAGAGCAAAGTGCCACACAGCAGTCTCCTATGCACCATGTAAACAGGTTAGGGCTTTCACTTTTCACTGGTGTGGTATCACGTATAACAGCAGCACAGCGATCAATTCCACGCCGAATTTCACCATAAATGCACATTTAGGTGAAAGGAAAACTACAATTTACTTCAACCAGGCAACAGAATGAACAACACTCGTCTCAATCGTGGAAGTGGAAAAATAAGTTATTTGTGACATGCAAGATCTATTGTTTTAAAATTAAAATGCAAAAGTAAAGGCAAGTCGGCTGCTTTTGTCAATTTCAAGTTTTTAATTTAAATTAAATTTGCGATTTTAATATAGGAAATTTGACCACTTGCTTGAGCAACTTGTAATGCATGGAGCAATAGCCCTAACTTTTTTCACATTGTTTAAACGTGCATAATAAGAATCGCAATGCTGACACAACTTTTTGTTTTTAAAAATAAGTTGCAGCATAACTTCTGGACTTTAAAGTCCCCGTGAACCGAAAGTTGCAAACGACTTTTCTCCAGTGTTGTGACGTATTTCTGAGGCAAAATAGTGGCCATGGCTTTTTTTTTCCAACTAGCACCTGATTGGATCTAGAAAAATGGGTGTTTCATTCTGAAATGGAGGATGACGCAAGTTTACACACGCTGTCAATCAATGCTCGCTCGGCACTAACACACAGCAGCTGTCAGTTGGAGGGGCGTGGTTATGGATGTTAAGGAGACACCCAAACCGTAAAGCCTACGTCATCGGGCAAGGTCCTCCAATGCAGAGGGGAGGGGCATTTTCAAAATTTGATTAAAGATTACGAAGCCAAAAATTTTTTTTGTGTGGATTGACTTGGATGTATGAATTGTTCACCACAAAACGATCAATTTAGGCAAAAGTATGGTCAATTTTCTATTTCATGGGGACTTTAAATAAAAATATTAAGTATGTGTTTGTTGTACAGCCGCGGATCAGTTATTCACTGCGCAAACGCATCATAATATGTGAACGCACTAACAGCACGCTCTTGCACCGCAACACACACTGCAAACGGGTGTGAAACAGACGTTAGATCCACCTACAGTTCTTACTTAGATGTGTTTAAGAACTCTTTTTTTCATACAACAGCAGCACTCATCTTGTTTGTTTATTAGTGGATGCGGATGACCAGTCGTAGACCAGAAACCGATATGCCGACTTCTGACAAAAGCCGAAGTTCGAAACTACGGTTGTTCACATAGCCTATCCACAAGTTTCCTACGCCCCATGAGGCCTTCAAAAGCGTCAAAAGTGGGCGCGTCTTCCGGTTCGAGGTAAACAAAGCACGACTTGACATACTTCACACTCGTTCATTCAACAGTTGACAGTCATTCAAGTTATAGAGAGCCCTCCCCTTCCGGTCGACCACCATGGGACCTTATTTCGGAAAAATATTGAATGGTAGTCAATGGCGAGTGACAACAAATATTTTGATCTCGTTTGAATTGTGCCCTGAATTACACATATGATGTTTGTCAATTTAAAAGATACACTTTAAAGTAAAGAAAGTCACAGTTTGATGTAAAACCGTTGAGGTATAAGCCTGTGAAAATACGTAATTACAAAGACTACAAACCCTAAAGGCGCACATTTTCTCTCAATGAATGAAGCTAACTTTACTGAGGCTAATGTCTGTCATTGTTTCTACAGTCTTACGTTATAATCGTAAAGTTACGCCGTCCTACCTGAGTGTTTTGTACCAGACTGCACACACACGAGCAGCGGATCTCGTTTCGCTTCCCGGGAGATGTAGTTCACAGAGCGATTTTCACATAAAACTAAATGTTACTCTTCTGTTGTATGACAAACGGTGACGTTTTTGACTTTCAGAATTATCTTTTAAATAGACAAACATCATATGTGTAATTGAGGGCACAGTTCAGACGGAATAAAAAGATAAGTTGTCTCTCGCCATTGACTACCATTCATATTTTTTCCGAAATAAGGTCCCATGAGCCGGAAGCTGAGAGGCGGGACTTAGGCTCTCTATAGCGATCAAAACTCTTAACGATGTGGGAACACAACCTCAACAAAATTAAAAAGGGTGAAATAACAGTACCTTTACCGTTACTTGGTTGGGAGTATTATAATAGGCTAACATTATTAATAATCAATACTCATCAAGGCATGGTGACAGACAGTTGTGTGAGCTGACAGCTGTGTGAGCATTCCTAGGATATCGAAGTCCAGTAAAGGAGGGAGGGCGTTCTCGCATTTAGCTCCAAAACTCTGGAATGGCCTTCCCGATACGGTCCGAGCCTCTGACTCGCTGACACAGTTTAAAACTAGATTAAAGACGCTTCTCTTTAGTCAAGCATTCACATAATGCTTACCTTCTAGTCCTCTGTTATGCCATACGGAACCGTTTGCCACTGAAACTGCTTAACGCACCAGTGGGGCTCGACAGCCTTTTAGACAAACGGGTCGGCGCGTATGGTTGGGTTGGTCAGAGTTCAGGTTACGGAGAGTTTGTGAGTTATAACGGAAATCATTATGAACATCAGCTATGCTAATTATTTCCCATCTGCCTTTCTGCTGTTATCTCGGGACGCTTGTCCCGAGAAAAATGGCGTTCGTCAGGTCCAGTTTTGTGTCCAGCCTCTCACGGGGATTTCGGATGCCCCAACGCCTGTGATGAGACGACTCAACGCCTGTGAAGAGACGACTCAACGCCTGCGATATGCTATGGCGCCGTTTGATTCATAAACAATATTTATATTTAATATTTATATTTAAACAATATGAATGTAAGCCAGAGGAGAACTGGCCCCCGACTGAGCCTGGGTTCTCCCAAGGTTTTTTCTCCATCCAATCTGATGGAGTTTTGGTTCCTTGCCACTGTCGCCTTGCTTTTGGCTTGCTTTGAGCTTGCTCAGTTGGGGTTATTTAGTGTTTAGCAATGTTGTTGATCTGTGTTGTGCTACTTTCATGTTATCACTGTGAAGCTGCTTTGATATAGGGCTGGGCGATATATCGAGTTTGTACGATGTATCGTTATATTTTTTGAAACGATATGGAATGAGGCAATACCGTTTATATCGATACAGTAGTTTGATATGAGCACATCTGAAAAATAGCGGAGGTTGCAGTGTGAGCTGCTGCAGTGAAAGTAGCTAGGCTACGTAGTACAATTTGTCCTAAACATGACACAAGCTTATATTAATTGCGTCAAAATCACTTTGATTCAGTTAACAAGATTAAGGCAGCTTGCCGCCCTGTCAAATGCTCTGACAGACACTGTTGCTGACTGACAAGATATACTTGCGCTGTTTAATGCGTTTGAGATGTGGTGCTTTCCTCAGTGCTCAACTTACATTTCACAGGTATATTCTCCATCTGTAAATGTTAGAAAGTAAAGCAAACATGTCCATTTCACAACAAATATGTCCATGTCAGAAGAGGACGAGTTTCTGCAAGTGAATCTCCGCTAAAATTCATGCTTCCTTGAACAAGCGCCAGCGCGCGCATGCGCGTGAATAGTACTACGTAGTACGCAATAATTCTGACTAAAATAAACATATTGCTAAAATATTTGTTGTTGGAGAAAATAAATGTGCCATATGTGGAATTTTAAACCTACAAGTATATATTTTTAATGAAAGTGAAAGTAATTATAATGGGGTAATCAAATGCAGGCTAATATAATAGTTTGTGCTTTTGTTTTTATTTTCATTTTTAGTTTAGCCTTTAGTCAATATAAAAACAAAAGCTTTTTGCACATAATATATTGCATAGCCCGGGGGTCCCCAACTGGCGGACCGGGGTCCAGGTCCGGACCCCGATACCTTTTTATCCGGACCTCTAAACATTTTAGTTTAAAAGTTTTGAAAAAAAAATAAAAAAAAATACCGAAAGTAATTTTTGAACAGGCGTGCGCGCGGGCAGCTGCAAGAGCCGGGGTCCGGAGAGATCACAAACTTTGGCTAGTACACAACACATTACTAAGACATTCGTGAATGGATTATTATGGCTTTATCCAAAATAAGAAAAGTGGACTCAGAAAACCGCATCTTTCGAGATGAGTGGACTGAAGCGTAGGGGTGTGACGATAACCGCATCACCGCGATATCGAGTTAATGAGATGCCTACCGCGGTGTGAGGTTCATAACCGCACTTTTTTTTTCTGCTGAAAGTTACCGGAGTGCAAATGATGTGTGATATGAACAATAAAAACATTAATCTTTGCTTATAATTTATTGTATTCAGCGAGTCCTTTGTTCAAGGGCTTCTGGAGAGAGAGAAAAAAAACGCTTTTCTGCGCAAGGGAGGGACAGTCCATATGGGAGGGGGGGTATTTTTTGTGTGTCTGATTATTAGTATAACTGTTTGGTGTCAGTACTTGGGATGTTTACAGATAATGTTCAATTAAATACACACAAACACAAGCATAAAAGACAAAAGCATAACATAAACAGTTGGAGTTTGATTTTAATTGCATGCGATACTTCTCTTATGTGGTATAGTCAGGCAGTTGACAGCAGCCCGCAGCCGAAGGACGTTATTCAAAAAAATGGCCGCGAATCTGGTGTCTAAGCCAAATACTGTGTCGCCTATTTGGGCACATTTTGGCTTTGAAGCAGGTGAAAAGGGCCAGCCGGTGAATTTAGACGAGGCAGTATGCCGTATTTGTCGCAAAAAAATATCCGTCTCGCGAGGAAATACTACTAATTTAAGATCCCATCTGAGAATTAACCACCCTGCCGCGTTTGCTGGACTTGGGTGCAGCACACCTACAACCTCAGGCCAGCAACGACAGTTGGGAGTCTCCGAGGCCTTCGCGAGAGGTGCCAAATACCAAAGAGGCAGCGATCAGTGGCGAGTACTTACTGACAGCGTTACACGTTATTTGGTTGAAGAAATGGTACCATTTCGTACGGTTGAGAAGTCAGCGTTTAAAGCCATGCTACAGGCATTTGATAAGCAATATGTACTTCCCGACCGAAAATACTTTTCTCAAACAGCTATCCCAGAAAAGTATCTGTCCGTGAAGGACGGCATAATACAGGACTTAAAAGACGTTGATAATTTCTCAGTGACAACTGATATGTGGTCGAGCGTAAATATGATGCCATATATGAGCCTGACCATACACTATCTCAACGCTAACTGGGACCTACAATCAAAGTGCCTGGAGACCGTGTTCACGCCAGAAAGCCACACGGGTGAAAACCTGGCGGAAGCTCTCAGGTCTTCCTTCCATGAGTGGTCCCTGGACGAGAGGAAACTGGTCTGTATTACCACAGACAATGGGGCAAATATTGTGGCTGCAGTGCGCAAACTTGGCTGGACATGGCTAAATTGCTTTGGCCATAATCTGCATTTAGCCGTCACTAATGCACTGAAGGCAGAAAAGGACCGCACTGCCCGAGCCATGGGTGTGTGCAGGACATTGGTGACGACTTTCTCGCAGAGCTGGCAAAAGAAGAAAAAGCTGCAGAAAGAACAAGTCGAGCTCAATCTGCCCCAACACTGCTTAGTTCTGGTAAGTTGTGCTAAAGTTCGATTCTTATTTCTTTAGACGTTGTTTTTCAGGCATAAGTCCGTGGATGTAAATGCACTCATCCAAATGCAACTTGTTGAAACTTTTAATAATTTATTCTACAAAATAATGGGTTGCAAACGATGACAAAACCTGTTCCATAATTCCTATTAAACCCAAAAGATATCGAAACAAATAACAGAATTATGTAAATAAATGGTATTTCATATTATTGTTAATATGTTGTTTATGATGTAATAATTATACTTTTTCAAAGGGAATACAAAATAACGAAATCTAAAATCCTGTAAATAAACTGGGCAAAATTTATGGAAACGCCAATCAATACTCTGAATTTCTGCTGCCCATTTTCATTATCAAGATAAGATACGATTTTGTTGATCCCGAGCTGGAGAAATTCGCTTGTTATAACAGCATACGGAGCCTTGCACATTGTGCAAAAAAAAAAAAAAAAAAAAAACATATCTAGCCTATTAATTCGTTCCCTCGTTTTATAAATCATGCGCACAATTTACTATTTCGTTTCCTCGATTTGCAAAATTATTTACTCATTGTTCCCTCTATTTATATAAATCGTGTGTACGATTTAGCCATTTTTTCTAATGTGCGGCGCTCCATAACATTAAACACAACAGATGGCAAAAATACACATATAAATAGTGGCACGATGTATAAATAAATATTTTTATTGCACAGGACAAAAAAAAAAAAAATCATAGCCTAATTGGGGTATTAATTTGTCTTATGTATTCACAGGATTGTCCTACCAGGTGGGGCACTAAGCAGAAAATGGTTGCGCGCGCTCTCGAGCAACTCCCAGCCATTAGGAGGGTGTTAATGGATGACCGGCGCAGCCAGCATTTGATACCGACGTGGCAGGACATCGAAGTCCTTGAATCCGTTAATGCAGCGCTGAAGAAGGTCGCAGATTTTACAGATGCGCTGTCTTCCGAGAAGACAGTTACAGCGTCCTCTGTTAAACCAGTCCTACAGTTATTAACCGAGGATAGTTTGCTCCCAACTGATGAAGACACGGAATTGACGCGCAACCTGAAAAGAAAAATGGCTGGGGTCTTGAAAGACAAATATAGTGCGCCTGCAACACAGCAACTATTGGCAAAGGCCTCATTCATTGACCCAAGATACAAGGACATCAACCCCGGAGATGACGTTAAAGATGCGCTCTTGGAGGAGATGATGGCAATGCCAGAAGAGCGGCGCGATATCGGGGATGGAGAAGGTGCCATGAGTACCGCTGCGTCTGGAGAGGAAGGAGGAGGAAGTGCGCCATCATCTTCGCCTCCTCCTCCAAAAAAAAAAAGAATCTTGCGGACCTGCTTGGAAAGAGAAAAGCACAATCCTCCAATCCGGTCCCAAAAAGAATCCGTGCAGATACCGAAGTCGCAAGGTATATGCAGGAGGACGCCCTCGATCTGCACTCTGATCCGCTTGCCTGGTGGCGGGATAATCAGGCTCGATTCCCTCTTCTATCGAAAGTTGCCAGAAAATATATGACTATTTGCGCAACGAGCACTCCTTCGGAGCGTGTATTCAGTGCGGCTGGCAACATTGTTACTCCGTTAAGATCCTCGCTGAAACCAGACAAGGTTAACATGTTGGTTTTCCTGTCACGAAACCTGAAGACCGAAAAATAAAGCAGCAGGACATGACATAAGCGGCCCAACAGCCGAACACTTGTTCAGAGTATTTTATTTTGCACTTTAAAAAAAAGTTGTTTATGTTTAACCTAATTAATAGTTATTATTAATATTTACAATTGAACATGTTAATTTGTTGTTAATAAAGAAAACTGCTTTATAATTATTAAAAAAGGTTGTTTACGTTTAACCTAATTAATAGTTAATTATTAATATGTACAATTTAATATAAATGTTAATTTGCTGTTAATAATAAAGAAAACTGCTTTATAATTATTAAAAAGGCTGTTTTAGTTTAGCCTAACGAATAGTTAATTATTTACAATTTAATATGAATCTTAATCTGTTTATTTGTTAATAAAGAATAATATTCTTTTATAATATGCTTTATAATATTCATTTCCATTGTCATTTACAAGCTACATGCGTTCTAGATCGTCTGCAGTGTGTGATGATGATGCGATCACGGTAAAAAACTAATTTTTGGCGGGGGTGGGGGGTGATAGGGGGGGGGTTTGGGCGGTTAACCGCCAAACCGCGAGATTTGTTGCTGCTTCACCGCGGTAAGAAAAAATCCCATACCGTCACAGCCCTACGTATGCGTTCATTTTGCCGTCATCGAGCTCTACGAGGCCCGTGTGTCTTATTTGTTCGGAGTCTGTTGCTGTTGTTAAAAGTGGAAACATCAAGCGGCATTTCGAGACAAGACACAAAACTTTCAATGAAAATTACCCGCCAGGATCACCCGCGAGGACGAGGAAAATTTGTGAACTGAAAGGACAGTATGAGCGCGCAACACGGGTGATAACACAGTCCATTACAGCACAGCAACGAGCCTACGAGTGCTCACTTCGAGTACAGTGGATTTTAGGCAAACATAAAAAGCCTTTTACTGACTCCGGAATGGTGAAAGAATGTATGGAGGCGTTGGCAGACACGTTGTTTGAGGGTAAAGAAGGACAGCAGCTAAAACAAAAGGTTCGTCAGATTCCTTTATCATCCACAACAACAACAAGAAGAGCTGAGCTACTGTCGGAAGATGTGCAGTCCCAGCTTGACAGCGCCATCCAAAGTGCCCCGTGCATTGCGTTAGCTGCTGATGAATCAACTGACGTAAGTGATAACGCTCAGCTCTTGGTGTATGTCCGATTCTATCGTGAGGAGACTAAAACATTTGTAGAGGACATTTTAGGTGTCACAGCTTTAAAAACGCACACCAGGGGAGAGGACATATATTTGGCCATTAAGGAAATGCTGACACAGAGGAGAATCGATCTAAAAAATGTTGTCTCCATCACCACTGACGGGGCCCCGTCTATGATGGGAAGAGAAAAAGGTGCAGTCAGTCGACTGAAAGAGGACAACCCAGAGCTCTTGTCATATCACTGCATTATCCACTTGTCTGTTCTCTGCTCCACACTTTCAGAGCACCACGCAGAAGTTATGAACACCATCACCAAACTAGTTAACTTTCTCAGGGCTTCATCAGCTCACCAGCATCGTCTGCTCAGGGAGTTTTTAGCAGAAGTAGATGCTCCTGCCAATGACCTGCTCTTGCACTCCAATGTCAGATGGTTGAGTAAAGGAAAAGTGCTGGCTCGCTTTTGGAAGCTAAGAAAAGAAATTAAAGATTTCCTTGCACAACAAAAAAATCACAAGGCTCATGTGTTTTTGCACTTTTTAGAAGAGGAAAGAAACATGGACACACTGGCCTTTCTGCTTGACATCACAGGGCATTTAAATGACCTCAATCTGAAGCTTCAAGGGAAAGACAATTCTGTGTGTGACTTGGTGGCTGCAGTCCAGGCTTTTCAGAGGAAACTGGACATTCTGAAAATGGATCTTGAGCAGGACTGTACACATTTTCCTTCAATGAAGGAGATACAGGAGATCAATGTCACTGCTCATTCTGACTTTATCCAAAAGTTGATTGAAAACTTTAAGGCTCGCTTTGATGGCTTTCCATTGGGAGATCAGCTGATGCTCTTTGTTAGGAGTCCATTTTTTGTTAAGAATGTTATTTCTTTCTCAAAGGAGGCAGTACATATGTACAAATGGGTTAATGCACAGGCCCTTCAAATGGAGCTATTAGATTTACAGGCTGATGTAGTGTTAAGAGAGCAATGTGAATCCTCTGACCCGGTCACATTTTGGCTGCAGACTGTGCCAAAGGCAAAGTTTCCTGTACTTAGCAAAGTGGCAGTGTACACATTAACAATGTTTGGCTCTACCTATAGCTGTGAGTCAGCCTTCTCTACGCTAAACATCATTAAGAATAAGTACCGCTCACAACTGACCAATGACCATGTGCATGGATGTCTGAGAATTGCTTTGACTCCATTCCTTCCCAGATTTAAGAGATTGGCTGCCAGTGCCCATGCAAATTTCTCACACTGAGCTAAGTTTAAAAACTTGCTTGTTTACAAAAATGTTTACTTTATTTTTTGTTGCACTAATAGAAGTATTGTTTAACATTTTTTACATAATGCATTATGAGGTGCATTATTTGTTCCCTTTTGCACTTTTGAAGTGCAATGTTTGCAAGTTTATGTGCAATAGCAGCTGTTCACAACACTGAATGTGTTTTTCTTGAGTAGTTATGAAGGTAAATCATTTGCACTTAATATAAAAAGATTGTGACTTTCAGTCTTTATTTTTATGCTTCTGTTTCTGTTATTGATGTTCAAAGGTTTGACATTTGAATATTTGCACTAAAATGAAATAATACTTAAATGAATTTCAACAAAATCAGTTGAATAGATTTAAACAAAGATTTTATTGTCAAATGTTTTATAGCCATTTTGTTGCACTAATATAAGTATTGTGTAATTTTTTTATATAATATATTATGAGGTGCATTATTTGTTCCCTTTTGCACTTTTGAAGTGCAATATTTGCAAGTTTATGTGCAATAGCAGCTGTTCACAACACTGAATGCATTTTTCTTTGAGTAGTTATGAAGGTAAATCATTTGCTCCTAATATATTAAGATTGTAATTTTCAGTCTTTATTTTTATGCTTCCTGTTGCTGTTATTGACGTTCAAAGGTTTGATATTTGAATATTTGCACTAAAATGAAATAATACTTGAATGAATTTCAACAAAATCAGTTGAATGTGTATTCAAGTGAATGTGTATTCACTTCAACTGTATTGAAGTATTCAAGATAAAGATTTTATTGTCAAAGATTTTGCCAATTTGTTGACATTGTTACAATTTAATAAAATGAAAGCAAACTTATTTTGTCGGGTGTTTTTGCATCTCCGGACCCTCGTTTACTGGGCTGATCTGGTTAGTGGACCTCTTGCCAATTTAGTTGGGGACCCCTGGCATAGCCTATATTATATTTGTTTCCATATCCTTCAATATCAACATTGTTTGTAGGATATCATTGGGCCGAATGTGAGTGAATTATATATATATATATATATATATATATATATATTTTTGTTTTTTTTTTAAATATAAAGATTTTCTTTATCTAAATAGAAAACGTAGAAAGTACAGAGATATATATCGTATATCGCCATTTGACCAAAAAATATCGAGATATGATTTTTTGGCCATATCGCCCAGCCCTACTTTGATACAATCTGTATTGTGAAAAGCGCTATATAAATAAATGTGACTTGACTTGAGCTGACAAACAATTAAAATAAAAAAATACACACTTAGTCATTGTGCTTTGGAGTTTATTCAAAATTATAAATGAATGTGCTACTTGAATACATTAACTGGCACATTTGGTAACGTATTCTGTCAACTCAGGCTTTGATTCTGAGTTTAGGTGTAACATCAGTAGAGAACAGCCAAACACATGCTGATTTTATAGAATATTAAGAATTTAAACAAATGTACACAGAAAGATTCGTCGTCTTTTGGGAGGTGATGGAAACTAACGTTACAGTCGTTGGCAGGATCACTCTGATTTGGTTTTCGGCTTATGTTCAAAACAATCACGTTTAAGCCACCGAATTAGTTTAGTCCGGTTATACATACAACCGCGAACAGCACATGTTGTCCCTGAGCTCCGTAACGACATCTCTCATAAAGATTTCCGTCTAACATTAAAATAATTCTCAGAAAAACAGCTAGCCTCTTCGCTAACTAACACACAAAATACCATTGGAATGCTACTTCCGCCACCTTACCGGAAGTTTCACCCACTTTATTTTTTACAGGAGCGCCCCTCGGAAACTTGTGGATATGCCTTACAATCTTAAAGGGGTGATGAACTAAGAAATTAAATCTTTTGACATCTAAGAGGTCATCATATTATAAGAATATCCTGTAAGTTTCAGAACTGAAAACGTCCTTGTTAGTCCAATAAAAGCTTGTATTGAAACAGCCTCTGAAAACGACTCGTTTTTAAAAGTGGGGAACTATGACGACAAAGAGGATAAAACACCACCCCTGCAGAAGATGATCAACGCCTGCTTCACCATGGCAGGTTTAGCCCCACCCACCGATTCGCGCATTACACACATAGCTAATACATGTAGCACATGCTTACCTCGTGATGACAAACTGGATCGCTACGGAGTGTAACCGGTTCAGCTACCCCTCCCTCTGCGTTGTGTTGTGTCTGTGGTGAAGGCGGTGAATAAACACTGGAGCCGAAATTGCTGATTCAATGATTCTTTTATCTGTGAAGCACCAAGTTGGGAAAATGCAGTTAAATTGTTGCATACAATCAGGTTGTGTAATAAAGTCAGCTCCTCGCTCTGCTCAGACCTCCCGCGGACTCAAGTGAGTTCACACTTTACAGACAATCTTATTGACAATAACAAATATAATATCACACCACATTTTCAGAATTTGGTTTATACATAGAAACAATTAAATTTTAAACAATAAATCACAAAACCACATTTAAATGCATAACCATACCTGTGAAGCACCAAATTGGGAAAATGCAGTTACATTATTGCATACAATCAGGTTGTGTAATAAAGTCAGCTCCTGCCGAATACAGGAGAGAAATTAGCAGTCACGTTTCACAGGCCAACTTTTACACTAACGTACAACTTCACACTGCATTTACTCGGTTAAAACTTCACTTTCACAAATAAAACCGTTTTAAAGAAAAGATAACCTGCATATATGCTCATTTACGTCCCAACAAAACACAGATCAATGAATTAATAACTCTTTTTTCACTTTTATCCAACTTTATAACAGGAGTGCACGAAACACATACCTCGCTCTGCTCAGACCTCCCGCGGACTGAAGCGAGATCGCGCGCAATGCGACAATGACGTCACAACCGCGACGAACACAAAACTCATAAAAATACAAAAATAAATAAATTTTCCTTTTCTCACATTTGGATATTGATTTCTAACAGAAACCATAAGGATTTTGTGTGAATAAAAATAAAATAAAACTAGTTACAAATTAATACTCGTTAGATACAGTCGGCAACGCGTCATAGTTGGGGGGCGTGGTCGGCGTGGGGGAAAGCAGCGCGACCATCCTATGTATTTGAATGACAAAAATGTCATATTGCGAGTCATTTATGCCTGCCGACCGGCAACGATACATTGCAAATTTAACTGTAATAGGTTATGATTGCCCTTATTTAATTAAAAACTGGGCCAATGACCCAACCAAATGGCCGGAGGTGTCGTTTCCAGACTATTATATCTGGTTGAATCTTCAGGTAAGACATCGCGGAAGCTACCGGCAACACAAGCCTGTAACTCAATCAACTTGCGTATAAGTTACTATAAGTCCATAAAACCATGTCACTTACCAATTGTACGTATGCTTCACTCCAAACTATTAATCCTTTTGTAAAACGGTGATCAAAGTAGTCGCTACGAAGTTGCAGAGGGACTTTGCTGACAGTTATCCGAATTCTCACAGACTGCAGTCTGATACAATATTATGAAGCTGCAGACTCGGAGCCTGCATCTACAGTCCCCCACCGAGAGTCCCGCATTCTCAGACCCCTCGTTTTTCGAACACAGCGCCTCCTGCTGTTCAAAAGATCGAATAACACCCGCACACAGAGTACAGTGCACGATTATCCAAATGCAATTAAAAACAATAGGATGCAATATTACGGTCTCCAAATAAATTATCCAATAAATATTTGCATTCCCTGCTTAATGCATGGGCAAAAAAACAAAACAAAACTAATTGTTACTGATGGAAGGGATACAATTACAGATTGAACTATCTTCAGAAAAATAGCATGTGATATTATATTGCTACAATGTTTTTATTTTATTTTATTTTTATTCAAATTCCAATTTTTCTTTCAGTTCAACCTTGGTCTAATTAACATTACGATGCTAACATTACAAAATCTGTTTTTTGATATTTTGAATGCGAAGCAAAACAAATCAGAATAGACAAAACACCAATAATAATAAACAATTCTGATATTTAATGATCACCTAAACATCATCTTGCTGTAAAGAAAAAAGGAAGAAAAAAACTGTGTTCGTGACTTTACTTTTCGTCTTCAATTGCATTAAAAAAACGAATTTATAAGTCGCTTTGCATAATCATAAAATGATGTTGCTGGGTTCGGCAGGGGCGACTCCATCGATGTATGGTGTAGGCTACCCTGAATAGCCTACAACATTACATAGGACCGATAGGCCTATAGCACATGTCTTATATATGTTTAAAGCTAAATAAATTATAAACGTTAGCTATCTAAATATTTTCGGGGGGAAGAGGGCGAAAAAACATACATTAACGTCTCAAATCTTGTTACAGACTAACTTTACAAATATTCAATGCACTATTCATATGTTGTATCGATGAGCTAAATTCGTTTTATTAAAAAAATGATCAAACGAGTAGGCTACAACGATTCGCTAAATAAAATTGAAGATAGCTAGGCTACTCACGTTTTGGCTTAAGTTCTTCACATGTTCTTCACATGTTTATCTGATACAATTTGATAGGAGGCGCTGTCTCGAAAAACGAGGGGTCTGAGAATGCGGGACTCTGGGTGCAGGGGGACTGTAGATGCAGGTCTCCGAGTCTGCAGCTTCATACTACTCGTCTGATAACCTTCAGCTGATAACGCTAATAACATCCCTTATGAAAAACAACTAAAGGAATCTTGTAGTATTTTAGGACAAACTATTATAGTAACGTTAATCCTATAGGAATACTATAGTATTTTGGGACATAGCCTAGAAGTATAGGTATTAATGAACATCACAGAAGTATTATACACTACTATAGAATACTAATAGCCATAGGATTACTATAGTTCTTTTTCGTAAGGGACGTAACGTCAGACAAATCTGGCCCACTGCCTAATACGAGTTAAACATCTACTACTATATCACACAGGGACCTCTACTCACACAGTAATCTAATAAGATATGATTAATTTTGCCATTTTGTCCTCCTATCCGGTTCTGCATGTATGTAAGAAAGGCTGTAGAACTTCAATTTGTAATTTGTTAGTTTATTGGTGGTACAGAAAACGACACCGCAACCCTTCGGCATGATTGTCCCATGTATTTCAATGAGCGCCAAGGCAATGATTTCCCCCACGGGCTAGA
Organism: Pimephales promelas; assembly: GCF_988280905.1. NCBI lineage: Eukaryota > Metazoa > Chordata > Actinopteri > Cypriniformes > Leuciscidae > Pimephales > Pimephales promelas. The sequence continues at coordinate 5,965,285 of NC_142781.1, forward strand.
TTCACACCACGTGACGGGGCGTTCCCGGGGGCGTTCCCAGACCAACCGACTGTATCTATACAGAACATTGTTGTGCAGTGCCTGGTTGTGCAAGACAGTCGCTGCATAAGCTTCCTGTGGATTCCAATAGGACTGCATGGATAAACTTTATTTTTAATGACGTTCAGCTGATGAGGGTAAAACATCGTCGTCTGTTCGCTTCATTTCACTGAGGATTGTTTTGTCAACAAGACTGGATTTGCAGACCGATTAAGAGTAAAGAACGGTGCTGTGCCGTCTATATTGGATCTGACAGGAATATTGTGCAACACACGGACTCTGGGTTGAACATGTATGGGCGAATCCGGTTGCCATTTTACAACATTGGACGTTTTCCTCCATGTGCACCGACGGGTGAGTTAAACTCATTTCACAAGATGTAAACAACACTGGTCCAGAAGCACTTCCTGTTTAAGTTTGTAACTGTTTTCTTTATTTCACATGTAAAGAAAACATCTTAAAGATGTTTGTTTAACTTTTTGATTCAGTTTTAAATGTTCTGTTGGTTGTATTTTATACCAGCTTTTATGTAGTGTTAAAAAACTGAAACAGGAAGTGCTTCTGGACCAGTGTTGTTTACATCTTGTGAAATGATATGCAAAACTGTTCTCCACTCGCAGCAGTGGGTGTTTACTTCCAAGTCTTCAGTGCGACACGCCCATAAAAACCGACTGTTTTTAGGTAGGCTCACAACCAGGGTACAAAATAGCCTATTACTTGTTCATTTTGATGTTTTTAAATGCAAAAAACCAAGCGAACGTTATAAGTTGACCTCAGACAACAATATAATAACATTTAAAAAGCCAGTTCATGACCCCTTACATGTGTAGCAGTTAGCTCGCGCTAGCTTTCATTATCAAACATCAATTTCTAAACATGTTAATAGCAACTAACTTTTAGTGAAACCAACAGCATGCTATTACAGTTATTTTCAATATAAAATGAATAACTTACGATCGCAACTACTCCAGGATTAGACAGGATCAACAACAGTGTGCATCCAAAACAGATCACGGAATGAGTCTCTTCTTCTTGCGTTCTATTAAGCAGCGCAATACCATTTTTCACCACTGGGAGTCACAAATGATCTACTTACACAAGTCAAAAATAAACTACAGCTTGCAAAGAAAAACTAACAATACGTCTAAGTTCAAGAAATGTTTTATAGTCATCTACTTTGCCTACTTTGCCAACATAATAAATGAGTAAAAATATAGTCAAACACACACAGCCACACAAACAAAACCTATTTTAATTTAGGTATTACATTTATCTTTAGTATTTAAATAAATTAGTAAATGATTTCAATAATTTTTTTTAAAGGTTGGTCTGGATTTAACAGCCAAAATTCCTAACCAAGAACTAGAGCTGAACTTCGAAAGAAATGACTGTACTATTTTCCTCTCTCCTGTCAGTGAGTGTGAAATAATGAATTGTTCAGAAATCCAAAAACAAGTTATCTACATACTGTCACTCCATTGATATGGTACTAATAAAAAAGACAATTAAAAGTATCATAAAGCCTCTAAAACATATCTGTAACCAGTCACTTAAAAACGGCTGTGTGCCAAGAAAAATGAAAATTGCTAAGGTCATACCATTGTTCAAAAATGGAAATAGGAATCACTTTACTAATTACAGACCCATTACTCTCCTTCCCCAGTTTTCAAAAATCCTTGAAAAGGTTTTTTGAGAAAAGGCTAGACATTTTTACAGATAAGCATAAACTAATTAATGATGGACAATATGGGTAACTTCAGACCCACCAGATCTACTTCGATGAAGAATTTTTATAGATCTCAAAAAAGCTTTCGATACCACTAATAATGAGATATTACTTAAGAAATTAGAACGATATGGAATACAGGGGGTTGCTGGGAAATGGGTGAAAAGTTATTTGAGCGACAGAGGGCAGTTTGTCCAAATGGGTGAGCTCTCTTCTGGATGTCTTGACATTGCTTGTGGTGTCCCACAGGGGTCAGTATTGGGCCCCAAATTATTTAATTTATATATTAATGATATTTTCAATGTTTCTCAATTGGTTAAATGTGTATTGTTCGCTGATGATACAAATATTTTTATAGTACTGATAGTTTGGAGCGACTGATTAGTGTTATAAAAAAAAGAACTAAGTAATTTAAAAAAATGGATGGAAAGTAACAAATTATCCTTAAACCTCGATAAATCCAAAGTGATGTTTTTTTGGGAAGTATCAAGCTGATTCGTTGAAACTGGTTGAGATAGACGGAGTACACATCGAAAATGTTCAGGTAATAAAATGTTTAGGTGTAACGATTGACAACAAGCTAAGTTGGAATGCCCACATCAGACATATAACAACCAAAGTCTCCAAAAGCCTTGCCATAATAAGTAGAGTTAAGCACATCATTGATTATAATGCACTCCAATTCTGCTGTGATCTACTGAGCTCAGAACATCTGAAATGGGCAAATAAATGTATAATCCTATAGTAAAAATTCAGAAGGGATCCAATTTAAATATTTCACCCACACTTAAAATGTAGCTATGTCATTTCACTGGATAAAGGAGAAGGGTCTGACTGCAGAGCCGCTATTGGGATAAAGTGTCATCTGCAAAAATGACGCTAGAGCTCTTTCAGAAAAAAAAAAAAAAAAAAAAAAAACACTTTCTCTGAGCCATTCTGAATGAATGAATGAATGAATAATTTTATTTCTTTTCATTTCCCTTTCCTCTTCAGAACATGGTCATTGATAACAGAGCATATCCAAACAAAAAATAATAAAAACAAAATCTCAGCATGTTCAAAAGAGAAGAAAAAGAATATAGAAAAAAAAAGGAGAAGGAGGAAGCTAACTTATGTTTTCCTTCCCCATTTACAGATCTGGATTTGAAACGGCTACTGTTTTCTCTTTAGAAAATATCAGAATTTATCCTTTTTGAGAAACAGCAAAAAAAAAAAAAAAAAACTTAATCATTTGCAGTACATTTTATCTAAAAATAAGTCACACAATACAATTATAATGTAAAAAACAAAAAATAAATAAATAAATAAACAAAAAACACAAAATGTAATACTGACAATGAATATTAAAGGAATGGCAAGAAACAGACTGTATAATAATTCAAATCATCCTCTTGAAGAGGAAATGAAACATATGTCCCAGTCTACCTTAAATCATACTTTTCTAATATAAACATTTTAAACCTTCTTTTAAATTGCACAATATGATTGCTTTCTTTAATTATTACAGGTAAATTATTCCACAGCCTTACCCCATTGACAGATATGCACATGCTTTTGAGTGTGGTACGTGCAATTGATTGGGAGAGATTTCCTCTCCTTCTTAAATTATATCTACTATCTCTTTCCTTAAACCATTTTTGAATATTATTAGGAAGTACTTTGTTTTTAGCTTTGTAGATAATTTGTGTAGTCTTAAGATCCACTATGTCTTCAAATTTTAATGTTTGCAAAGTTAAAAATAAATCATTTGTATGTTCATAATAACCAACATTACAGACTATTCTAATTGCCTTTTTCTGCATTGTGCATATTGTCTTAAGGGTAGTTTTATAAGTATTGCCCCACACTTCTGTACAGTAGTGCAAATAAGGAAGAAAAAGCGTGCAGTATAAAATATACATTGTATCCCGATTCAATATATGTCTCACTTTACAAAGTATACCATTTATCCTTGCCAATTTAGAACTAATATAGTTGACGTGAGGTTTCCAGCATAGTTTATGATCAATTATTACTCCTAAAAACGAGTTTTCATAGACTCTTTCTAATCTGGAATTATCACACAGTACTTCAATAGTTAAATCTTCGGGAATTCTACGTTTCCCAAAGATCATAAATTTAGTTTTCTTTATATTGAGAGATAATTTGTTTAGATCAAACCACAGTTTAAGCTTAGCCAGCTCTTTAGAGACAGTCTCCAACAAATGTTGAAGATTCTCTCCTTCACAAAATATATTTGTATCATCTGCAAAAATAAAAAATTTCAACAAATCAGAAGTTTTAACAATATCATTTATGTACAATATAAATAATTTTGGTCCAAGAATTGAACCTTGTGGTACACCACATATTGTATTTTGAAGCTTCGACCTTTCCTCCCCTAACTGCACATACTGTTGTCTATGTTCCAAATAGCTTTTTATCCAGTTTAGTCCTATTCCCCTAATTCCATAAATTTCCAATTTTTGAAGCAAAATATGATGATCTATTGTATCAAAGGCCTTTTTAAGGTCTATAAATACACCTATAGCAAACTTCTTATCATCAATACTGGTTGTTAATTCTTCCACCAGGTCTATTAAAGCCAAAGATGTAGAACGGTTTGTTCTAAAACCATATTGACTATCAGTTAAGATCCCATGTTTGTCAATAAAACTATCCAACCTAATGGAGAATATCTTCTCCAGAATTTTAGAGAATTGGGGAAGCAGTGAGATTGGCCTATAGTTAGTATAAAGATTCTGTTCACCAGCTTTAAAGATAGGGACCACTTTAGCTATTTTCATATTTGTGGGAAAAGAACCCAATTTCAGAGAAAGATTGGAAATATATACTATGGGATCTACTATAACTGCAATTAGTTGTTTAATTAAAAGCATATCAATATCATTACAGTCCCTTGATGTTTTATTCTTGAAGTTATTAACAATATCAAGTACTTCGGTTTTATCAGTATCTCTCAAAAAAATAGTTGCTGGATTTCTTTGTTCAGGATATTGTGGGTCATCGCTCTTTTGTGGAGGTATTATCTCATTGGCCAAATTTGGGCCTACGTTCACAAAGAATCCATTAAAACCAGCCACAATTTCATCCATGTTTTTAATTATTTTACCATTATCAATAAATTCTTTTGGAAAACCAGTACTTGTTTTTTTCCTTCTAATAACTGAATTTAAGATATTCCATGTACCCTTTATATTGTTTTTATTATTTTCCAGCAGTCTACTATGATAGTCTTTTTTACATTTTCTTAAGATAACTGTTAATTTATTCTTATATGTCTTATATTTAAGTTCTTTCTCTTCAGTTCTATGCTTAAGAAATTCTTTATATAGAGTATTCTTTTTTTTGCAAGCATTTATCAGACCCCTTGTAACCCAGGGTTTACTTGGCCGTTTAGATGTTATCTCTGATTGCTGGATTGGACAATTTTTATTATACAAAGTCAAAAAGATATTTAGAAATGAGTTATAGGCTAAATCAACATCCCCTTCATCATAAACACTCTGCCAATCTTGAACTAACAAGTCATTTTTTAATTTATTCATGGTGTAATCTGTTCTTAATCTCCACTGTATATTTATTTTGCTGTTATCCAAATTATAGTGTTTACATTCATGGAGTACAAATATTGGCAGATGGTCAGTAATATCATTTATTAACAATCCACTTTCTAATTTACTACTCATATTATTTGTGAGAATATTATCTATTATTGTTGCTGAGTGGGTGGTAATTCTACTCGGTTTGTTTATACATGGATATAGGCCTAGACTGTACATTACATCAACAAACTCTTCTATTGCAGGTGATTTACTCGGATTTAAAAAATCTATATTATAATCCCCACAAAAATAAGCAACCTTCTGCTTGGCATTCAAAATCAAGGCCTCAAACACTTCTTTGAAGCTTTCAATACCAGAGTTAGGTGCTCTATAAACACAACTAACGACAACATTCTTCATTTTACCCATATCAATTTCCACCGTTAAACACTCACAAATATCATCAATAACAGTCGTCATACTTTCGACAATCCTATGCTTTAACCTTTTATCCACAAACATTGCAACCCCCCCACCTCTTTTGTTTATTCTATTCACATAATGTAATTGATAACCTTCTAGTTCAAGTTGGATTCCTTTATCATGACTGAGCCAACTCTCAGAAATAGCAACTATGTTAAATTGCATGGTATTCTGCTGCAAGTAGTCTCTGATCTTCTCAAAGTTTGCATATAGACTCCTGCTATTAAAATGTACAATTGAAATACCATTTTCCAAGTTAAATTTTTCCTTAAATTGGTGTTCAGTATAATACAAACAATTTCTAGTAACTTGGTCAAAGAAATTACTTTCTGGGTCTATATCTCGTTCCTGCATAGTAATTGTTCAATATGATCACAAACGTTCTTCCCAATCTCACACATCCTGATCAATGCACATACACACCAGTGAAAGTGATAATAGAACAATTCGTCCAAGAAAAATCTAACTACGACAAAAAATAAAATAAAAATTTTTAGGGGATATAATATGAAATTCCAACAGGTAATCATATTGCAATAGGAAAGTTGGTTCAGTATAAATCTCTCGAACACGATGAAAGGCATAAATCTGCTCACCACCACCAAGTTGAACTCTTTATATATGAAGCAAACCTCTCTCAGATAGATCTGGGCCTCAAGAAAATGTTCTTGTTGGCTAGACAGTACCATATTTCTCCAGGTCTTTGAGGTCCCGAATTAACAGGACCTTCATCTCTTCACCAGATAAAGCATTTGTACGTATCCAAATTTTACAGTCCCTTGTCCAAGTTGAATGGATTTTCCTTTGTTTCTTCAGTGCCCTTGCATGCTTGGCTATTTCAGCATTCCTTTTCGTGAGATGCTCATTTACATACACGTGCGTGTCCTTCAGCTTTTTTCCCTGTTTCAAGAGTTCTATTTTCTGTTTTCTGTTTACAAATCTCAAAATGATGGTTCTTTCCATTTGTCCATTCCTTTTGGGGAGGGTGTAGCAAGCAGCGATACTCTCCTTGTGAATAGAGATATCCCTTCTATTGAAGAACTTGACCACCTGGTCCTCCAGCGTCTGTTTTTCTTTCTCTGTTATATCAACTTCGCTGCTCTCCCCTCGGGTGACATTAGAGTAAGTGCGGTGTGTTGTTTTTAGGCCACTAATGACCACATCTTCTTTTCTTGTATATTGCTCCAAGTCATCAACTCTTTTTTCCAACTCTGCAATTTTCTCATCCTTTTGTGCAAGTAGGTTGTTTAGTTTCTTCACATCCTCTACCAAATCACTTATCTTGCCCACATTTTCAGCCATTCCATCAATCTTCCTTGCCAGTTCTCTCAGAGCTTTCTTGACTTCCTCCATCTTGAATTTGACTGGTTTTCACAGTCTTGACAAGTATTGTCAGAAGTTCCCCAAAACATCAAAATATTGGGAAATACTCATAAAAGTTAAATCCCAATGTCCATATAAAGCCATAGACTTCACTTATCTACTTGGATGTCAAGTCATTTTCATGATTTTTAACGGATTCAGTTGCAGTCTCTCATTGCCATACACATTCGGCAGCCATCTTGGATCAAAAATGCAATTACTTTTAACCAACTAGTGAATGTATAAGCTCAAACAGATGTGCTACAGTGTTTGCATTTGTAGTAGATCACAAAAATGTAAAATATTGGTATGTCCAGAGGGGGATCTTTTTTAATGACGCTAAATTTTATTAGGCCTGACATCACTGTTGACCTCAGCCGTATGTTTTAATGCGATCTTAATACCTTAATACTATACAAACCCATGCACATATCAATGGCATCACATTATATAAATAAAGGTGACTTGACGTGATTATACTGTTCAAACTGTATTCTATCCCATATACACTAACCCTACCCATCACATCAAACTTTCTACATTTTCAAAAAAAAATCACTTAGGCTACGTTCACACTGCAGGGCTTAATGCTCAATTATGTATGATTTATAAGCTTGCTTCCTCATGGGGACCAAAAAATGTCCCCAAGGGTTTCTGATGCTGCCGTCTTTGTGGGGACATTTTGTCCTCATAATATAGGGTTTACCTGGAAAACACTTTGCTTTTCTAATCAGTGAGTGGAAAACCCACAGCATTTTATTCCAAATAATAATGATTTTTATTTTATTTTACAATCTACAGCTTCATCCATGCATAACTGACAAATGTTCAATAATTAAAAGTGACGTTCCATTTTGTTCACGTTATTACGGTAACAACACCCGGAAATGCGCGAATATTCAGATATTCATACGTTCGTGTCTTGTGTAAGCAAGCAAGATACACAAAGATTCGTTGTTCATATGCAATGTTGTAACCGGCACCGGAGTGTTTCCGCGATAAATGCCGGTACGCGTTCTGTGAGCCGTTTCTAAACGCGGCTTGCCTTTTGTGACACTGTTGTCGCCGCTGTCCCACGTGTTGCAGAACACACAAATACATTGCAGACTGCCGCCACCGAGCGAGCTGCATCGACAGCTGGAAGTCATCGCGATTCTGTAATCTTACAGTTCTCATAGCCGTTCCCTCTACAGGCTGTACAATGAGCGAATACTTCTCGCTGTCGGACTGTGATGTGATCGGCTTTGATTTGGACCACACGCTCTGTCGATACTATCTGAAGGAGACCTCCAGGGTGAGTCGTGCTGCTGGCATCATCATGCATATCATCACACAACCGAGCTTACACGCAGAATATGGCTGACACATGGTTATCGGAAACAGGCTGTGTGTTCGGTTTGGAACAGTCGGATCTAAAACATCGATCTGTCCGCAGGCCTCGTTAAAACACACGGAGGACTGTCTACTTTATCTGTCATTCTAGGAGGACGTTCATGCATCGCATCTGACGTGTAGTTTACCTATACTGGCTCGAGATGATGATTCAGTTATGGTTAGGCCTGACATCTTCATGTCACTGTAATTAATTACATATATTTCTCCTTCTGTCTGTGTGCAGCTGATCTATGAGAGTTTTGCAGGGTATCTTGTGGAGCACAAGGGATATGATAAAGATCTACTTAATATGACACCTGCCGATTGGGATTTCTGGTGAGTTATTTCAGCAATACACACACAGAAAGTCAGTCATCATTAAAATGGCCAGGAATACCTGCATGAAACCATGGTTTAAATGCCCATGGCTTAACAATGATACATTTACTACTATTACACGCGTGCAAACATACTGACACTCGCATATATTCTCTCTCTCTCTCACACACACACCTGATTCAGATCATGAGCTCATTAGTTTCTTAGGAACGTTTTTTTCCTTTGTGGAAGTTTTGCGTTTGGTGACCTAATAAAATATTAAAACTCAAAACTAATTGTCATCTGTTATGGTGGACTTGTTCACAAACGCAGCTGCTGCCGTTTTGTAACTATTGTTGTACACTGTTGGATTATTTATTTATATAAATCTTATAAGATTAAAGGGATAGTTCACTTTGAAATTAATTTTTGATATCTTTTAGCTTACCTCAAGGGCATCCAAGATGTTAGTGTCTTTGTTTCCACAGTATTTTCAATTTTGACATTTTTCAGTCAAACCGTTGTTGTCTATCAGTCATACACTGGAGGCTAAGGGGGTCCATCAAAAAGCATGCACAGAGAAGTCAAATTAAACATGATTTAATGACTCATAAATGTAAGTACACATTGATGGCCTAAGACACGAAACGAGCGGTTTGTGTGAGAAAACGAACAGTATTTATATCGTGTTTACCTCTTGTAATCATAGCCATGACAAAATGATCTGACGCCCGGGCGCTTCGGTCTGCGCATGTGCCGGAAGTGATCGTTTGCACACCTACGTCACTCTTTGTTTATACACAGATTTCGTAAGTTTTACCTTTCACTAAACATATTTAGATATACGGGAAACCGCAATGAAAGACGATTTCTGTATATCTAAATATGTTTAGTAAAAGGTAAAACTTCCGAAATCTCCGTGTAAATATTGAGTGACGTCACACGCACGCGATCACTTCCGGCGTAACATTGAACTGATTCAGTTCGGTTCAGTTGGACATTGCACAACTGATTCAGATTACTTGGATGTCACTGTGATTACACGAGGTAAAAACGATATAAATACTTTGCGTTTTCTCACACAAACCGCTCGTTTCGTGTCTTAGGCCATCAATGTGTACTTGCATTACGAGTCATTAAATCATGTTTAATTTGGACTTCTCTGTGCATGCTTTTTGGTGGACCCCCTTAGTCTCCATTATATGACTGATAGACAACAACGGTTTGACTGAAAAATGTCAAATTTGAAAATACAGTGGAAACAAAGACACTAACATCTTGGATGCCCTTGAGGTAAGATCAAACATATCAAAAATTAATTTCAAAGTGAACTATCCCTTTAAAACAGGTTTTAAAACGGTTTAATCTCAAATCAATAGTTATCAGCATAATTATTTCTGTGGTGAAATATCATGTAATAAGTGGTATCCCTTAAACACCGCATCCCTTAAATGTCCGTGTACTTTGGACTTGCTGCACTGAAACTGCTCTCTCCACTGAAGCTATGTGTTTAATAAGTTAATAAAATATTTTGACTCAGATCTATATTTCTTGTCTAATTATTTACTTATGTGGCAAGTAGCCGTGTAACAAGCAGGATAATGTACATCCAGCCGATTGTTAGCTATATCAGAATGAACTCCTTCAGGCTGATGGAAAGACATGATCACCCTGTCGGGGTTTATTCTGAGATAACAATCTGATGAATGTGCATTATCTCTTGTGTATTGCGCAAAACAAGCCCCGTTCACATGGATCTGTGGAAATGACAAGAAATGCTGTGTTATTCATGCCAGGCCAGTAGTTGGCGATGTCACTTTGTATAGAATCACTACGTGCCAATACATAGTTCCCACATGACGTCACAACATACGGGCATTTGCCGACCCGGCGCCATTGCTTAGGGCAAAACATAAGAAGAAGCAATACGAGTTGAACGAAGTGAAATGAGTTTCGTGCTATAAAGTGAAAATGGTCATCTCCTGCTGAGTCAATGGATGATAAAATCGTTCCGGAGGTTCAGTTAAATCGGGATTTTACACTATACCCGTCATTAGACTCCATATGGATGTGAGAAGACTAAGCTTTTGTCCGAACAACGACGGAGATTATGGCTGGCGAGCATAAACGGAAGAGAAACTCACTCAAAACACGCAAGAATTTGTTTGACAAAAGCACAATGTTGTGTTTTATTGCGAGTGTAAATAAATATAAGTTAACACATTGCAGTTTGAATAATGTCCTGTATGACCAAAAATGACGAGGTATTAAAAACATACAAAACAACATTGTTTCCACTGTTTGATCTCACATTCCAGCATTGCAATCTCAGATTATGTCCCTAAAGATCCCGCGTATAATGTAGTTCCTCATTACATTAATTAAATTGCACGCGAGTTATTTATTTTAATATTCATGCACCGAACCATGACGCCCGCAAGTACATGCATATTACAGAAATCACCGGTGACTGGGGAACATAGGAATTAAGTTGTGCAGGCTATGGCTTTTTAATAGACAGATTAGCATCATGCTACTTCGCTATGATGACTTAAGTTACTTTTCCATTGATTGCACTTGAGCAAACGCCACCAAACCAACCCCACGTCAATCTGATCGTACACCTCCAGTGATTTCCAGGCTTGGAATTGCTCACATGTGTAAACTCCTCACCAATACCAGATAATTGTACACATGAAAATACTGTATCTGAGGCAAAGTTGCATAATCGGTGCTCAGTGCTTCTTTTGTTGCATAAGGATACATTATGAATGAAATTTTCGCATTGTACCTCTCTATGTCTTGTTTTAATAGTCTCTTTATAATCTATTACACTGTCTTTTTATGATTTGCATAACAATATAAACAGACATAAATATTTGTTTGTAAAACGACATTCTCTGATAAAACGTTGTAATCGCCTATGGTAAACACAGCGGTTTTGCCCTCAAAGATGGCGTCTCCGGGGAGGTCACGTGACAATTTTTTTGCCTGTGGGAACTATGTATAGACTGAACACGTAATACGCATGCGGATGATGTGGTCACCGTTTTCACAAATTCGCACAGAAATTTATCCACAAGTTTCCTACGCCCCATGAGGCCTTGCGTCAAAAGTGGGCGCGACTTCCGGTTGGAAGTAAACAAAGCGCAACTTGACATACTTCACACTCGCTCATTCAACAGTTGACAGTCATTCAAGTTATAGCGATCCAAACTAGATAACAATGTGGGAACACAACCTCAACGAAATTCAAAAGGGTGAAATAACAGTACCTTTACCCTCCGCAGTAGTTGATTGGGAGTATTATAATAACATTATTAATAATCAATACTCATCAAGGCATGGTGACAGACAGTTGTGTGAGCTGACAAACAATTAAAATAAAAAATACACACTTAGTCATTGTGCTTTGGAGTTTATTCAAAATTATAAATGAATGTGCTGCTTGAATATATTAACTGGCACATTTGGTATTCTGTCAACACAGGCTTTGATCCTGAGTTTAGGTGTAACATCAGTAGAGAACAGCCAATCACATGCTGAGAGAGTTTATAGAATATTAAGAATTTAAACAAATGTACACAGGAAGATTCGTCGTGTTTTGGGAGGTGATGGAAACTACAGTCGTTGGCAGGATCAGAGACAGGCTCTGGGAGGATCACTCTGATTTCGTTTTCAGCTTATGTTCAAAACAATCACGTTTAAGCCACTGAATTAGTTTAGTCCGGTTATACATACAACCGCGAACAGCACATGTTGTCCCTGAGCTCCGTAACGACATCTCTCATAAAGATTTGCGTCTTTAAATAGTAAAATAATTCTCCGAAAAACAGCTAGCCTCTTCGCTAACTAACACACAAAATACCATTGGAATGCTACTTCCGCCGCGTCACCGGAAGTTTCACCCACTTTATTTTTTACAGGAGCGCCCCTCGGAAACTTGTGGATACAGAAACATGAGAACATGAACTTCATCACTGCATTTGCAGGGGAAAAAAATCTTATTAACGCATGAGGTATCCTAACACAATATTTTTACTCTAATAGCTTCCCACACATGTATATGAACTGTGATCATGCACAACGAAAAACATGCAAGAATTAAATTTATAGATTAATAGAGTGAGGCTAATTTATTGATTGCAAAGTTAAACCATCATAGAAACAGTTTTACCGCTGCTATTAAGTTAAAATAATAGGCTAATGTTAAAAATGAAAGAAAAGAGATGCGCGGAAACGCGTCTTTACATTGATTTAACATTGAAATCGGCCATTCTCAGTGACTTGCACACTACCTCTGCTTGTCATAGAAACAGATAATCAGATTGTGACGTTTATTCTGAAAATGCTGCCTTCCTTTTACACACAGCTTCACAGCCGAGCGTGGACATGCAACCATCTCGCAAGTGTTTATAGGCCATTATACGTGAGGTGTAACCAATCAGATCAGGACATTGAGCAAGTCTGCAGACTCGTGCAGAGCGGCAGCTATATCAGAGTCAGTCAAAGTAGCGCATTTAAAACTACAATTGACTTTTATCAAATCACGGATCCATGATAAGTTTTCTGATCGGTCTCACTTTGGGATAAATTTATCCCCCCTTAATAATTTTTAATTATTAAAAATAATTAAGCAGAGGCAGGGATACATTGAGCAGAAAGGGGGAAATCCCACATGAAATTGTGCATCTGTATTCAGCAATGAGGGAATTTTTTTTTTCTTTGATAACTTTATTAATTATTATTTTGAATATGGAAATGCTAAATACTATGTATACATTAAACGGCAGCATAAAGCTGGATGTTAACTACACTTAAGACTGTTACATGAAGAAAAAAAATGTGAGTGCTTTAAAAAGAATATTTGTTATTATAAAAATATGAAGTAAGTTATGTAATGTTATTGTAAATGTATGAAAACAAATACGAACCAGTGAATTGACACTTGTCATGTCCGGTTGGATTAAAACAAACCCTGGTGCGATTGCTCTGTTAGTCCGGTTCGTTTGAATAAGTGTGAACTCATCGATCTGAACCCTGGTCTGGAGCACACCAAACAAGACGATGCTTTCAGACGAACTTTGGTGCGGTTCGACTGAAATATGAATGCAAGATGGACCAAAGACATGTAAACAAACCAAAAACAGGACGTGATATCACAAGATGCGACCCTTATATAGACCGAATGCTCAAGCAAGAATTTCCCAGTAAAGTATTTCCTCATGGATAACAGTCTCACCCTTTTGACCCCTAGTGATTTCTTATTCTGAAAGTCAGAGGATCTAAAAAATGATCTGAATCATGACAATTTATAATGACCGTTTGCCCTTTTTTCATATGGTCAGCACCATTTAAACTGTGTAGACTGGAAATTTAATGAACATGGCTTATGTTCAAAATTAAAATACGAACAAATTGATTCTTGTTTCAAGCAGGTATTCTTGTAAATTGTATGAAATGGGTATTAATATCCATAATCTTGTCGTTTAACCCTTGTGCTGCATTAGATTTTTAACACCGTTGAGTGCATTAAGGACCAAAAAGGGCCACATCGTAAACATTGCCTAAAATATTATATATTATTATTATTATTTTCCACTTTTACCAAGTTAAATCTTTTAACCAGCATCAGTCCTCATCATAACTACCAAAAATGTATTCAATTTCAGGATTTTAACCCTTTAATTACCAGTTTTGTTGGCGAAACCATCGATTTGTTTAAGAGGAAAAAACACAAAAATTCAATTATTTTCAATAAACTAAATGCAAAGAGAAAACTTTAGATTTGGATTATCACAGTCCCACTTTGCAAAAAATCCCACTTACCGCGTTAGAGACCAAAAATGGCCACCTATTAAACATTGCCTATTGCCTAAAATAAGGTGCATTTCCACCCATAGGGAATAAATATGTAGTGACGTCATCTGGTGGAATACACTATATAATGCAAATATAATGCTTTTGCTTCAAAATGAAAGGATGTTTGTGCAAAAATCATGTTTCATGTATTACTGACAGCCTCAGATTTAAACAACGTTTTAATGGGTTTCAATGGGCCATTTTTGGTCTTTATGGTGCTGAGTGTTACTATTTGATCTACACAGTGTGTGTTATACATATTTTGCAAAATGGGATCACATTTTTTACATGTATCCAAAAAGTCACAATTTTGCCAAATTTCATACCATTTGCATTAAAACAGCCAAAATGGTCAAAGAAATTAAACTGCAAAAGACCAAAAATGTCCCTAATGCAGCATAAGGGTTAAGTAAGCTGTTTGTTTCCAAACAAATAAGTTGTTACCCTTGTATGAGCTTGTTTGCCTCTCTAGTACACAAATATAGTTTCCTGTTGTCATGTGACCAGTTTTAAAGGTCTTGTGGTGGACCTTGAGGAGGGGAACCTGGTCAAGCTGGCAGAGGATGGCACTGTCTTGCGGTGAGTTAATTTAAATATGGCGTATGTATTTGAATGATTACTCAGCAGTACATTTTATAGCTTGTTTTTTATAAAGAAAAAAGGGGTCATTTGTATTATTAAAATATCTAAATGCTAACCCTTTAAATTAAGCTGTTAATCTATTTTAAACACGTTTTTTTTTTTTTGTAGGGCAACTCATGGCACTAAAAACTTGAGTACTGATGAGATCATAAAGCATTATGGTCCAAAAAGAGAATGGAAGCATTTTAATAGCCTTAATACCTCGTACACACGATCTGGTAAGGCAGCTTTTTTTCAGCTAGTTAATTTGATCATTTCTGATGACAATATAACAATAGTTCGCTTATAATACTGTATATTGTATTATTATTATTTATTATCAATTGCAGTTTTTCAGTGTTTTATCATATTTTCAAATATCTGTCTTTCTTTACCTAAATATGTGATATAGTTCACTCATTTGTTGCAGCAAAATACTATTTTTATGACAACTATTTTGACCTCCCTGGTGCCCTTCTTTGTGCAAGAGTGGTGGATATGTTGCATAAGGTAAAACTAATTTAATTAATTCTGTGCTTTTCAAAAATGCTGTATTTCTATTTCAAATTAGGAGCAGCATTTGTTAATTTAGCTGTATTGTGAATGTTAAATTGTATAACAAAAATGTAGGTCGTTAATGTTTTCATTTATAATTAATTAATTGTTTTTTTTATTATTTATTTTTAACCCTAGCAAGGAGTCGAAATCACATCTGACTTGTGGAAAGACATTGTTGCTGCAATTGACCATAATTACAACACATCTGCATTTCGGGGTATGTAGAAAAAACTCTCTTATACCCTCTTATTATTTGTAATCAGCATTTTAAAGTGTAATTTAATTGTGATATTGTATAATATCTATAAAGGTCTTACACCATGTCTACACCAGACGTGACGAAGCGACCGTTGCATATCTACTTGTGTCAGAAGTAGTGCAAACGCTTGAAGTTTATCAGAAATAAAACGGGGCATCAGTTTACAGTTGGGAATTTGTCATGTTGGTCTGCGTCTCATCCAGTGTAGATAGCATCATTGATTATAATAGGTTCTATTTGCTATCAGAATAAAAAATTGAAGTTAGCCTAAAATATTGTTGCTTATCTTGTATAAAGATAAGGTCAATGTAAGCACTTTACGGTGGCCGAGAGAGCTCACCAAGCTGGAACCTGATGAAGACGAATGCAAATACAAAAAAAACGTGTGCAACTATAACAACGCGTGCAAATACAAAAAAAAAAAAAACCATCCGCAAATTAAGAAAAACATCTTCATCAGTTCCACAACACACGTGTGCTCCAAGTACTCACAACACAACCAAATACAGAAACGCGCTGCAAATAACACGGTCCACAACGGAAATGTTTCCGGGGAACCAAATAAGTGACGGACCCAACTGGGACTTGCTTACTGCTCGTGAGCTTCCCTATGCCCTACTCCCTTCAAAGGGCAGACGGCAAAGCTCTTCAAGTGGGAATTTGGCGTGAGCATGACACCTAGTGTGTCATTTATGTAGCCGTTTGGAACTTGATGAAGGGAGCAACAACAGACAACGTAACAACACAGCACTTTGTCCATCAGCTGTATAGCTGTTCTGACGACAGAAATATAATGATTAACATAACGGTTGCAAATAAATAATTTATTTTTTATTTTTACTTTATAAAAATCTGTTAAAATATCCGTTTTATATATCTGTATGTCAGTGCCTTACATTACCTAACATTTTTAGGAAACTTTTCTTATGAAAATTTAAACATAAAATGAAACTATTTGTATAACTGATGTATAACTGATGTATAGATTAATATCTTGCCTTCATGTTCTTCTAGATCTTTTTTTATTTATTTACTTTAGTTTTCAGATCATTGTTCTTTTCTCATTTGTATTGTGATGACATTGAACATATTGTTAACACATGTTGTATATTGTACACAAGTTGTATGTCATAGTAGTTTGAATCTTGGTGTTTTGCGGGGGAAAAGTCAAAAGAAATTAAATAAAACAAAGTGGAATTTTGAGTAAGCAAGGAGTATAGACGAACTATAAAAAAATATAATAGTATAATATTATTTATATATACAATATTATTTTAATAGTATAGTTTATTTATAAAAAAAATATAGGCTTTGATTCTTGTCAATAAAGGTTTTTTACTGTAAGCACGTCCTGTGTTTCCAGTCGGGTCCGTCACTTATTTGGTTCCCCGGAAACATTTCCGTTGTGGACCGTGTTATTTGCAGCGCGTTTCTGTATTTGGTGGTGTTGTGAGTACTTGGAGCACACGTGTGTTGTGGAACTGATGAAGATGTTTTTCTTAATTTGCGGATGTTTTTTTGTATTTGCACGCGTTTTTATAGTTGCACACGTTTTTTTGTATTTGCGTTCGTCTTCATCAGGTTGCAGCGCGGTGAGCTCTCTCGGCCACCGTAGCACTTTCTTTGTGAAAACTTTAACCTTGCTGCAGTCAAACACAAACAGCAACACTGGCACTGAAACTTTATTTGTGTTGATTATAATGATGCACACCTTGTGACATTACAGTGTTAAAAGGAAAAAAACAATGACTCATAATTATTCACTTTGAAATCCATTTAATTCAAAACCTGGCTCACTTAATTTGTCTTAAAGAGTATGTGTCTTCAAAGCATACTCAACACAGGAAACTTATGCTAAAATGTGGGCTCGGGAAAAAGTCATACACATAGCCAAATTCAATACATGACCATCAGTTCAGGTTCTTGGCAAATGCAATAGGTCTGTTTTCTAATTTCTTGGATAATTTTTATTGGTGTTCCTTAATCATTGACATCATCAAAATATTTTCATACAAGGTCTTCTTTAGATCAACAAGCTACAGACAATATTTCTAAATCAGTCTTCATTTTCTACTCTGCATGACATTATCTCAGGGAAACATGAAAATGAGTATAAATGCAGACACTTTTTGAATTAGAAAGATTGAGGTTTTCTTGAGTGAGTTTATCACGTTGTGGCAATCAAGAAGCCAGAGAAAGAACAGTGAACATTTTCATCAGCATAAATGCCATTGGACTGGTCATCGGGAACCTGGATGTACACTGTGTCATGGGAATCCAGCATGAGGACAGAACTGCCAGACATCTGGTCAAGGAAACCTTTGTTGTACTCATCGTAAGAGAACATGACTGGCTCGCTGTTCTTGTAAAGTGCTACCAATGCATTTGCTCCATTGACATGCATATGGAAAGAAAAGTAGTAAAGTCCTGGAACCTGACAGGTGAATATGCCAGTGTTAGGATCATAGTGGTTCTCTCCATTGTATACAATTTGGTTGAATGCAATTGGTGTTCCAGCATTAGGATAAGCTGTGGTAAGAAGAGCTGTGAATGCTGACATGGGTGCCTTCATCACCTCGTGACTAACAGGCATTACCATCTCGTGGGATTTAATTGGCATGCTTTTCTCGTGGTGGTAAACAATCTCACCTGGGGGGCCAGGTGCCCCAGGAGGTCCTGGTTTACCCGGGTGACCATCATGACCCCTGGCACCAGGGACACCAGGAGGACCCTGAGGTCCAGAAATTCCCTTGGATGTGAGCCCTGCAGGGCCAGGGGGGCCTGGAAGTCCTGGGTGACCCTTAAGCCCTGGTGGACCAGAAGGTCCTACTGGACCTGTTGCTCCTCTTGCTCCAGGGATACCATTTTCACCCCTTCCACCTGGTTGCCCCTGAAGTCCTGGATGTCCCTTATCACCTGGTGGCCCCTTGCTACCGGGGATACCTGGAGCACCGGTAAATCCTGGTTCGCCCTTAGAACCTTGATGTCCCATATGGCCCATTGGGCCTGGAGGACCTGCTGCACCTGGAATACCAGGTTTCCCCGAGAAGCCTTGTGCCCCTTGCTCACCCTTTGCACCTCTTTGGCCTGGTGCCCCAACCATACCAATGTCACCTTTAGCTCCCTGTGGACCTGCTTCTCCTTGGAATCCCCTGGAACCTTGAGGACCAGCTTGACCAATTGGGCCAATAGCACCTGGATGACCTGTGTGACCCATTGGCCCTGGTTCTCCCTTTTGGCCTGTTGTACCCGAGGTTCCTGGCACTCCACGATCTCCTGGCAGTCCAGGTGATCCAGGTTTGCCAATACCTGGAATACCTGGAGCCCCTGGCTGTCCTGCTGGTCCTTGAGGACCTTTTTGTCCCATTGACCCGGGCATTCCTGGAGCGCCGTTCTGGCCTGGTTTTCCTGGTGCTCCTATTCCAGGTGCTCCTGTATGACCCTTTGGGCCTGGAATGCCCATAGGACCTGGTGACCCATCTCTACCTGGCATTCCTGACTTTCCAGGCTCTCCAGGGAATCCACTTGGTCCTGGTTTTCCAATTCCAGGCTGACCGGGCTGACCAGAAGGACCCATAGGGCCCATTGGACCTGGGCTACCAGGTCCCCCTGGAATACCGTGGCCAGGTTCTCCTTTCTGGCCTGGCAGTCCAGGAATTCCAGGATGACCCTTTAAGCCAGTTTCTCCACGTGGGCCCATTGCTCCTGGAAGACCGTGTGGTCCAGGCTTTCCAGCAGAAGATAGGCCAGCAGGTCCAGGGCTTCCAGGGGATCCTGGCACTCCTCTTGCACCTTGAGGTCCTGCAGGCCCTGGTTGTCCCTTCTCGCCTGGATATCCAGGTGAACCTGGTTTTCCAGATGAACCTGGACTTCCAGGTTTACCAGGTGAGGAGTATCCTGCTGGGCCTGGTGGTCCAGGTGGACCAACCGGACCGGTGTGTCCAACACCATTCTTTCCAGGCATTCCTGGTGGGCCAGATGGGCCGGGGGGGCCAGGTTCACCTGGGGCACCTGGAATACCAGGTTCACCAGCAACAGCTACAAATAAGACAAAAATATAAGAATTCACACACAACTTTACAACATTTAAAAATATAATAACAATTCTAAAATTGCTTGTACGACATTCCTTAACATAAACATTTGGCTCAGTAGCATGGTACTGATTTAAATCTGACATTTGACAAGCTATTATTTCATTTCAATTCATTTAATTTTATATCTCACTAAGGATCTTGCCACATTTGTAGACCAAAAAGAAGTATATTTTAATTAGAAAAATAAGTGAGTGTATTACTTGTTTTCATTTTAAAGTTTATTTAAAATTGATTTATTCTCATGGAGTTTTGTGTGTGTATTGGTTTGACTATGCTTGTGAAGTCAAATGGCCTCACTTCTCAAAAATGTACTTGGTAAAATACAGAAACCTGTTAAACACTGAATAGTCTGAATAGCTTGGTCTCTAAAGTTAAAGTGGCTTATAAATTGGCCAAATTATTATTACTGTTTTGCCAAAAATGTAGGGATCAAGTTAGTCAATATAAAACATTCAACTGATATAAAAACAATGGATATATCCTCGCAAATATAGTAAAGAAAATGTGTGTTATGATGTTTGTAATTTGCAGCCCACTATGGTTTAAGAATGATTGACAAGAGACAACTTTAATTTTTAAATGTATGCTATGTGGTGATTATCATCATGATACAAAACCCAAGTTTTTGTTGTTGTTGTTATCAAATATGCTGTTTAATTAATTCTATGTAGTCATAGGTGCTGCACCGGTTGGATTGGATTGTTTGATTATCTAGAAAACGCAGGGAATAGACAATTAAAAAGAAACCATGCTTGTCCAGAAACTAATGGTATAATTCAACATCACAGTATGGGTTGTTTTGGGTATGCCTGTTGTATAAAGTGGTTACATCTGTTTTGGTGATTTTACTATGTTCTAAAGTAGTGCATTATATTATCTGTGGTGTATACCAACTAAAAAAAGTAATTAACTAACAGTATTTGCAGTCTTAGTTTGCACAATAACTTTATTTGCTGAAGTTATTGTATTCTGGGCAATATATGCATCTTAAAGCAATTAAATAGGGGCTAGATATCTAAAGAGTTGTTTGATAAATGTTGACTGAAAACGTTTTTTGTACACTTAAATGACCTGAGTGACAGAATCTCATCTAGTTTGTTGCAAAGAGGCTCGTCCAATGAGATATTCATTTATGTACATATATTAGGCACCCTATATCCGTCAAGCTCCCTTAGTGTACTGTCATTATACATATTCTGACTCGTTCCACATTACAATTATGAAATACATTAAGTATATATGGACCAAATGTAAACTCACTTTGAGATTTTGTAGGATAAGACTGTTTCTTCACATGATAGTATCTGTCAGGGGTCGCCTCAGCCAGTACCACAAGGAGAAGGACAATGCTTGTTACCCGGAGGTCCATTTTCCGAAGCTAAGCCTGTAAAGAAATTATGAAATGAGAGCAATGATAAATGAGTGACACAGAAATGACTTCTCATAGCATTTAAAAATAGCATTATAAAGAAGCATGTTAATACATCTAAACATGCTGTATTACATTAACATAAATAACAAGTGACTACAGAAAGCATCAAGTACATGTGTAATAACTCAGAAAACATCCCAGAAGACTTAATAAATTTGTCCCAGGAGCTCACTGACACGCATCTAAAAGATCTTCTCCTCACACCCATTCCAGCAATACCACACACTCCCAAACCAGCATTATGCTGCCGCAGAAAGCCGTAGAGGCAAGTGTGTGTACCCACCAGTAGGCCGGAGCTCCAGAAGTCAAAGGGGGTCAGGCTGCTGTCCCGACCAATCTGTAGATTTGTACGTTTCCAACTCCTGTAAGTCCCTTGGTACTGCTGTTCACAGAAGTGGATTCTTCTATTTATACCAAATTTGCTTCTCCAGCAGCACCCAAAATCTCCCTCCCTCCTCTTGTGATGTCAGTTTTAATGAAGGGTATGGTGTCCCTTGTGAGTTTATGGCAATTCGGCATAATTTGGTAGTTCCCATCATTCTTTTTTTTTTTTTATCTGTGGTCATGCTTTCTTTTGATACATTCAGGCAAAATGGTAACACTTTACAATAAGGTTCATTAGTTAACATTAATTAATATATAATCTAACATGTACTAACCATGTGCAATACATTTGTTACTTTATTTGTTAGTCTTTGTTAATGTTAGTTAATACAAATACAGCTGTTTGGTCATGTTAGTTCACAGTGCTTTAACTAATGTTAACAAGATTTTAATAGAGTAAATGTTGAAATTAACAAAGAATAATACATGCTGTATAAGTGCAGTTCATTACACTAAAAAAATATTGTTGGTTTCACTTAAAAAATTACGTAACCTGGTTGCCTTAATTTTAAGTTCATTGAAATGGAAAAAGTAAGTTAATACAATGAAGGAGATTGATTTAGTCATCAGAAACTCAAAATATTATGTTATCTGAACCACAAAAAATATTTAAGTTGATTTGACAAAAGAAAAAAATGTTGTGATTACAAATCATGATTTTTTTTTTTTTACTGTGTATTAGTTAATGCTAGGGCTGGGGTAAACGATTATTAACTAAATGATTAGTTGGGCGATTATTTTATCGATTAGTCGACTAATCTAATGACTAATTGGACGACTAATATAAAGAATATTTTTCTGCTGCTAAATTAATAAAAAAAAAACAATGTATCTCAAATAAATAGCATACTGAATCAAGATACTATAAGCTGGCTAATGTTAGTCTAATGTTATGTATTTGAACACCATCATTATAACTCTACAACCGCCAAAACCATGTTATTAAAATATTTTTTTACAAACATTTTTTATCATAGAGAATGTTTAAATATTAATATCAGCTGAGGAGGGAAACGGAGGCGGAGTTAGTGGTGCGATCGGAGTCTGCTACTACTAGAGATGAATCGGGAGAGCTCGTGCACTTACTAAGCCTGGTTTATACTCGACACGTCTGCACGAGCGCGAATGTGCGCACGACAAAAATGACGTGTTGGGTGCGCAATATGGCGCAAGACCAGGAAGACTGTGGCTGGCTGTGTGTACGCCGTTTTTTTGCAACAGCGCGCCCGGCGCCGCGTCAGGGATGAACGACTTCAAGCCGAATCTGCCCGAGCTTGTACGTCTCACCACACCGGCACCCAGTTTGCGCGTCTAAATTGCAAAGTTTTTTTTCTTAAGGGTTTGTTTACTGTGTGTGATTTATTTAATGGATAGCACATTCACTTGGGCGATTATTTTATCGATTAGTCGACTAATCTAATGACTAATTGGACGACTAATATAAAGAATATTTTTCTGCTGCTAAATTAATAAAAAAAAACAATGTATCTCAAATAGCATACTGAATCAAGATACTATAAGCTGGCTAATGTTAGTCTAATGTTATGTATTTGAACACCATGATTATAACTCTACAACCGCCAAAACCATGTTATTAAAATATTTTTTTACAAACATTTTTTTATCATAGAGAATGTTTAAATATTAATATCAGCTGAGGAGCTGTACGTCTCACCACACCGGCACCCAGTTTGCGCGTCTAAATTGCAAAGTTTTTTTTCTTAAGGGTTTGTTTACTGTGTGTGATTTATTTAATGGATAGCACATTCACTGCTAGTTGTCTTCGTCCTCTATTCTGCAATGTTTCGGTCTCCCACGTGTGTGTGGCAAGCTGGACCGCCGGGAACATGCAAAAAATAAATAAATAAAGAAGCGTCGACGCAAAAATATGACGTCATCGCAATTTTGACGTCGAAGCATCGACGTCATCGACGCGCCGCTACAGCACTAGTTAATGCTAACCTATCTGGTCTAAGTATAACCAGATAGGTTAGCATTAACCCCCATACCCCCCCCCCCCTGAAAAAAAAAGTAAAGGATGTTGCACTGTATCAACTATCAAACACTGTTCTCGAAGGATACATGTTTTTTTGTGTGTTATGCATTATTTTGTAAAACTTAACCAAATTTGTGCATTACTTTAGTGAAACTCAGACCTTGCACATTTTATGCAAGATGTGTGTCTTCTTTACCTTAAAAATGGTTTGATTGCAAAAAAGTATGGGTATTAAAATGATTTTGCTTAACCTTTAAAAGAATAAGGTAACTGGTTAGAAGAATGGCCTGTTGTACATTTTAGATTTATTCCTTTAAAAAACATCTCGAGATCAGTGCCAAACCACAGCTGGAAGTGAGTGTGGTTAAGTCTACTCTGAAACAGCAGAGGGCAGAGTTGAAGTCCTCGTCGTTGTGTGGGAACAGTGGGCTGCACCAGCCATGGGCTCATCGTGATTATGGTTATTTTTAGGATTTAGATGACAGGAAAGTGTCAGAGAAACAAAACTGGTGAAGTGGAGTTCTACGCTTGTCATTATGGTTAATAGATAGCTGTCAATCACATGTTCCAATCATTTGCCTGAGCTGTTTGTCTTTGTGGAGTTTTCGAGTAAAATGAGTTAAACAGACCATAAGGATTTACAGTAACACCATGCAAGTATTACTATTTTAATATGAAATGTTGTGTAATAATTTAGCGGTCTTATGATATTTAATTGGAAGATGATGATCATTTTGGTTTGCACCAGTTTATTTTGAATATTCTTCTTTTATTCGCACCTGTAATTATGAAGCAAAAAGGTTTGCCATTTGGCATGTTTTCTTTGCATCCGCCATATTTTATTACAATTGTTCTTGAGTATCTTAGAAGCCGTTCAGTTTTGCGACCACCTCCTGACAACCCCATTTAGTAAAATAACAGATCGGAAGAGTGCAGTAGAGAACACTGCACAGTGGCGTACTTGTTTACTTGTTTTGATGGCAATTTTGGTTGGCTTATCAATTTAAGCATTCCAGTCTAAAAATAATCTTTTTCTGTTGTTTTTGCTTTTTTTTTTTTGTTTTTTTTTTGTGATTCAGTAAAAAGTATTTACTTGTGCATCTGCATTTCCAGTTCTGGAACACTGTAGACAATATATTTTATTTTTAAAGTTATATTTTGGGGCTTTTTCTTTTTTTAAATAGGACTGTTTGAGAGAGACAGGAAGCAGGATTGAAGGGAACAGGAAAGGACCTCAAAAGCGTTTTGTGCAATATGACTGAATGCTCTCCGCGAGTCTATTGCTCTGGTCAGAATAATCATCATCATAAGTAGGGGTGTCACGTTATATGGTTGATAGCTAGAAAATTAAAGTACCGTCATATTATTTGGTAGTAATATTATATCATGCCGATAATTTTGACCAAAATCTTCATTGATAATAAGTTCTGGTATATTTGCTAGACGATATGTTTTTATTTGGGGCTTCTCTGATGGTCGCATCGATGCATGAGTTACTAGAGCGCTCAGCTTGCGCCATCTTATGTTGTTTTTGGACACGTTTTAATCGTTTTGAGATTGTCAGATAGTGGGTTAACTAGGTTAACGATAACTAGGACCATGCTGGTCCATGACGGATTAATCAACAGATAGTTTTTTAAATACTAAATGAAAACAAACGTAACACATAAAATAGTGCTGAACTTTATCACAAAAATTTGAAAACAGTCCCGAACTCCTTCAGGCTGATGGAAGACTTGATCCTGATTCCCCTGTCTGGGTTTATTCTGAGATAACAACCGGCTGGATGTACATAAGAGAGACAACTCTTAGTTAATGTTAATTGCAACATTTAATTTATTGTTAAAATCAAAATCAAAGTCATTTACTGTGAGTAATAATGTGCCATTATTATGGTAGCACCTGGTTTCGCTTATTAATATTATACCGTGTACTAGGGGTGGCACGGTACATGAAAAAAAATAAAAGACAGTGTTTTAAGAGTTCCTCTTTTTTTATTTTAAAAGGTAGAATTTTAGTAAGAGCTACAAAAGTTGGCAGTTGATAAATGCAAGTTAATTTCTTTGTGTAAATAAGATTTGTGTGAAGTTCTTGTAGACATAG
This sequence comes from Pimephales promelas, assembly GCF_988280905.1. Classification (NCBI taxonomy): domain Eukaryota; kingdom Metazoa; phylum Chordata; class Actinopteri; order Cypriniformes; family Leuciscidae; genus Pimephales; species Pimephales promelas. The sequence continues at coordinate 5,991,444 of NC_142781.1, forward strand.
TGATACACATTCTCCTTTTTTTGCCAAATAAACGTAAAGCATGTCAATGTCTTCTCTCTTGCTGTATCAAAATCTCACCTAGCTTTCCTCTGAGATAGTCCCAAAATGTGCTTAAAGTCAAAGAGTCAAATTCAGTTTGTGCATGATTGCATGAATATCATTTTTTTTATACTGTATCCTAAAGTGTGGCTAATTAAGCTATATATCACATGCTGAAGTACATAGAGTGTTAAAGATTAAAAGAAAAAAATAACAAGAACCGTACAGAACCGAAAACCGTGACCCTAAAACCGTGATACAAACCGAACCGTCGGTTTCGTGAACCGTGCCACCCCTACCGTGTACACAACCGTTGGAAAGTTTGAATATTATGATTTTTTTGTCATGTTTTCATGCTCACCAAGGGTGCATTTATTTGATCAAAAATACACTAATGCTGTAAAAAATAAATATTACATTTTTAAATGAACTATATTATATATTCATCTACTTTAGTAATATAATTTATTCCTGTCTTAGTGTAACATGATCCTTTCGAAACCATTCTAATATGCTGATTCAAAACGTATCTTCTTATTATCTTATGTTGAAAACAGTTGTGCTGTGTGTTTTTGTAGAAAGTTGATACTGTTTTTTTGATCAAATAAAGCTTTTGGTGAGCATAAGAGACTTTTTTTTCAAAAACATTAAAAAAAATCTTGATTCCAAACTTTGTTTCTGTTGTGTGTGTGTGTGTGTGCTGTTGTTTTATGTTTGTTACATTTACCACATTTAGATAATTGTTACGCGTGTTTTAAGTTCTATTCTATTCTAGTGTTTTAATGATTATAAATACTGGCAGAAATTAACATGATACCATTTATGCATAATATATTTTCCATTTAATTGAGCATATTATCAGTAACAATATACAGTCCCACTGAGTAGTTTTTCCATTTATTAGATGATAGCAGCTTCATTGTAGGGGGTTAAAAGTAGAAAAAGGAAATTGTCTATCTTTATCGACCACAATGAGATGTGAATTATCGGAACCTACATTGAAGATTTCCTACATATTGATACTAAAACTTTGATAATCTCTTGACTGATTCAAGAAGCAGAAGCAGACCAGACAGGGTTCCCATAATGAGTTCTGCTGTGGTTCACCCAGAGCCGTCAAGAGTTTAAGTTTTGCTGTCTGGTGAGGTAATCTACCTCCTCTCTGATGTGGTCTTGGAAAAAACTTAATGCTCATTTACTTAGCTTCTATATATAGTAAAATACACCACTGTCACTTTCCTTATGCGATACCATGTGATTTCCATATGTTGAATCCCAGCAGTTGCATAGCTACGCTTGTTTAAGCCCATTGTCTAACTTAACCATTATGGAACAAAAATACAAATGCCTCAAACCAGTAGTCCACACACACACACACACACGAGTGTCTCCTATAAAATGATCTCATAGGCCATTTGTTGCAAGCACTGGCTATGTTGTTCCGCCCATATTCACATAAAATAAACAGAAAGATAAGCTCATGATTTCAGCAGTCAAAAAGCACAAGACATTTCAAGTCAATGGAGCATGAGGATGCTTATTTTGCATAAAATGAACAATGCAAATCAGTGTACTGGATGATTTATGAATTTGTGTTGTCTCATGTTTAGTTTGTGAACATGGTTAAAATAGAAGCCAGGATTGGATGGTATCTTGTTGGTACTAGTGTTATCACGGTACCAAAATTTCAGTATTCGGTACCAATACCAGTAAAAATTCACGGTTCTCGGTACCAATTTCGGTACCAAAGCTTAGTTTAAATTTACATATATTTAAGTGTTTATCACGGTTACAAGTATGGAAACTGTACATTTGTATTATAAACACTTTAGAAAAAAATTAGATAAAATGACCTAAAATAAACAATAGTATGCACTAACACATTTTTAAAGTTGTTTGTAAAGTTCTAATCCGTTAACATTTATTTAATGCACAATGAATGAAGTGAACAAACATGAACAATCAAGTGTTTCTATTAAATAACATTTACAAACATTAATTAATGTTGTAAAAATATATTGTTCACTCAATGTGTTGATGTGAAGTAGCTAATAAATGTTGATAAATGGTATCTTATTGTAGCATTACCAAACTGTAGGCTACAGGAGAAAAAACATGTTTTATTTGATTTGACTGTACTTTTATTTAATCTAAAACTGCATTCATATTTAATTTTAAAAAGGCTTTTTAAACCTGCTGAGTTATAAAGGCAAGAATACGCCTAGATCTGGCACTGACATTAAATGACATAAATAGGGATGCGTCAATACTAATACCAGTACTCTGGTGTCGGGTGGATACTACTGTGCTCATGTATTAGTAAAACTACCCCGAAACCACTTTAGAGGCCGTTCACATATCGCGCGTGTTTTTTTTATTATATTTTTGTGCGTGCTTATTCTTTCCAAAGCGCTTGCTCTCACGCGGCGTCTGTCGTTGCTATGCAACGAGTTTTTATTATGAGCGCTTGCCTCGCGCCTATATTTGAAATTGCGAATTTGCATGTAATCGGCCTCTTATATTTCTCTTTTACCTCTTATATAAAATATTTCCATATGTGGCTCTTTCCTCCTTTCGTGTCAACAAATGAATTCAGAGAGAGAGAGACATATCAGCGTTATGAAGAGGACGCAACTGTGCACCTTTCAGACAGCGCGTCTAGAACTGGATTAACCTGGTACTCGGTACCTAGAAAAGCTGGTACCGTAACATTTTTTTTTTTTAGTACCGACTTGGTACCGAAGTACCGAGTTTTTTGACAACACTAGTTGGTACAGTATCTAGATTAGGCAGATTACTATGGGATGAAGATAGTTTCAAAATGATTAATCAACTTGATTAATGATGCAGAAATGTTTTATTATCCACAACCAAATTCCTTTCACCTTGCGTGTGCAATGTTGCAATATGCTTTTGTATTAGTGTATCATAGTTTGCGCATGCAACAAAGATGATGTGCATGTGTGGATCGGGTGACACGTGCATTCATTGGCGTCTTTTCTGAGTCAATCTTATTTGATTCATTTGGATTTTGAGACTTTCTTTTCGCTGTTTTTAAGCATTTCATAACCCACACACAAACAACTATAAATGAATAGGACTGGTGCTAATCATTAATGTGTGCACAGCTACACATCTATTTGACAAATTCACAAATGTGCATCACTACATTTAAACTAATACAATACAACTTGTGTGTACAAAATCCAGAATCACATGAATGTGCAGCATTTTTTATAAATAGAGACAGTTGTTAATACAAAACCTTGATTTTGTATTAATGTAGCTCAGAATTTGTGCGCGCAACAAGTAAGATGTGCAATTGTGGATCAGGTGACACGCGTGCATTCATTGACACGTTTCTGAGTCGATCCTATTTGATTCATTTGGATTTTGAGTCTTTCATCTATACGCATTTTGAGCTATCTGCGTACGTCTACGCCGTTAAAGGTTCTCTGAGCGATCCTGGGTGTTGACGTTCTGAATATTTTCAAACAAATCGGAGGCTAGCTCATCTCCTCCCCCTCCCTTCCGTGCTTCTTGAAATAATTGTGAACGTGCATAGTTCTAGCTAATTATATCCTTGTGTGGGTTTGGCGAACATAAGCGTCAATTTAGAATAAAAAAAAACAATTTAACGTTACCCACCTGTCCAGCAAAAACAGAGCAACCTGAATGTCGGACTGGAAGCCCTTCTGCCGCCGGAGTTCTCGCCATCATTCAAAAGCTTTGCTACCGATGTAAATTCGGAACTTCGCACGTTCTTTATCCGACTTCTTCTTCTTTTTAATTTGTTCTTCAGAACGACGTCTCTTTGGTCGTGTCGGCCATTTTTCAAACTTCCCTCTGATGCTTCTCTCTCCTTCACACACACACACACCCCCTTCATGTGCACGCGCACTAACCCCCCAGACCCACCCTCAAATACTTCTTGCCAGTGATTGGCTGGAACACTGTTTGTTAGGTTTCGTGGTCCGGGTGAGACATGATTGTTTTTGTTGCCGTTTGTGGAGCCTGTGGTGTCTACAGAGGCCGCGTTTTTTTACAGTGTGTTTAGGGGACAGGCAGCTAGCCGATAGTGAGGAGACGTTTAATGTATGTGACAAAAAATGTTTTGGCCCCACATCGCTTAGAGAACCTTTAAGTGTCTGAGTGATTCCGCGTGTATGTACACACCGTTGAATGTCCGACCGAAATGAAGCAAAATGTAGATCTACATCTTTTTATCTGGGGAGCGATTATTTTTTAATTTTTTTATTTATTTTTTCCTAGGATGGTAGGGGAAGACTCATAAATGTTATTAACCCCAGTGACTGGTAGGTCATATATTTATGTATACAGTAATGTAACGTTAAGTCAACAGCGTTCATAAACACTAGGGCTGCAACAACTAATCGATAAAATCGATTATAATCGATTATGAAAATCGTTGTCAACGAATGTCATTATCGATTAGTTGGTCTGATTACGTCACGGGGATTGTTTACATGCTACATGCGCTTCTTACATGCGCTTCATGAGGCACACACGCAGTCTCTCTCACACCCTCGCCGCTCTACCCTGTCTCGCACGCGCAACACCGACTGTTTAAACGGAGCACATTATCTTCTGTCTCGCGCGCGCAACACGGACGGTTTGGAGCACATATATCTTCTGTCTCGCATGCGCACTCTTGATTCCGTGAGTTTGAACTAATTTGCGGGCATCAGGAAACCGCTATCAATATGCAGCATACACGAAAATCATTCACCTTTCGGCAAATTCGCCGTTTTGAAACCAAAATAGGTGACCTACGTTAATCGTGTATACTTTATGAAGCCATACTATAGTATAATGTGAGATAGAAATGTATATTTAAGTAATTAAATTAAATTAAGCTTTTCCCTCCACTGCGGCTGTCAGTCATTCGGTGTTCGAACAGCTCGTCGCGTTCGGTTACAACAGTTAACATGATGAAACTCTTTCCAAGATGATTCAATGTTATTATTATAATTGATCCGTAGATAAAGGTCTATGATGGTTTCTATCTTGCTAGACTTTTATTGCTGTAACTTAATCACTTTCTACTGAGTGTCTGTTAGATCACAACACTAGAGTAGAGTCGGCGCACTATAATTGTTCTTCACGTGCACAGTTGCTTTACTGAAATTTAAAACTGTTAAAAGAAAAGACTTAATAAACTATTGCAAAGATACTGTATAATACACAGTCAATATGTCTTTCTCTTTCCTTGGTGCTTTTAACTTTAATGCGGCGGACACTAAAGAGCTGCGCGCCGCCCTGTGACTCCGTGTTGCTTCAAGCGCATCATTCAGCGCTCGCGATGCGCATACGCACTTTGTGCAGCTCTTTCATGATCATGTCATAATACTTTTGCGCAATAAAAGCTTATTAATAGCCTTTCTTGTTCTGTCCTATCTATTATATTTTGCTTCCTCACTAAACAGCTGTGCTTTACATTTAAAACAGCTGTGCATCTGATTTTTACGATGTTTTTCATGAATGTATAACAACAATACAAAGAGCAATGTGCAACGTTTTACCAGAGTTAGTGCTACACTTATTGTCTCTTATTTGTTTCCCACTAAGGAATGTTTTTTTTCACTAAATGTTCAGATTTTATAAAATTATTGTGCACTTGTGATATTTTTAGGCTAAGTTTTGCTGAGTTATCCACTAATCTAGTTTACAATAGCATTTTTGTCATAGGTTATGGTCATATATATATTTTTTTATTTGTTTTTCTTTATAATGAAGTTGTCTGTATTAAGTAGATTGTTTAACACACAAAAGAGTGTGGTTTTTAGGGTTTTATTTAGTTATAATAAACAAAAAAATGAAATAAATTTTTTATCCGATTAATCGAAAAAATAATCGTCCGATTAATCGATTATCAAAATAATCGTTAGTTGCAGCCCTAATAAACACGCTGAAAAACGATTATGCGTGTTGGTAGCACGCCAAAAATGGAAATACGAATTGGCGTGTCATACATACTGTACGCCATTTAATGACACTGTGTTTATCACATTTATTATATAGAAAATGTCCCATTTAAAAAACAAAACAAAAAAACAACATCTTTTGAATGCATATCCACAATGTGCGAGATAAGAATAAAATAGAGTACGCACATCTACATTAATCTGGATTCATTTGAAAACGGCCCTTTCATTTCAAAATGCTTCCTGTCCACACTAGCGTTTCCAAAAGTTGCTCATCCAGATTGAAACATTTAAAAATGATTAAATCGCCGTACTGTGCATGTGTAAACCATGCTCAAAATTCACAACATGATAAAAAGAGAGCAAACATAATAAAGTTCACACGCTTTTCTTCTGGCATGATCATTTTATTAGCAAGATATCCCACTACTATTTGCCGCATGGCAGCAATTACATTTTTAGTTATCTTTGCAGGAATGCTAATTGCTAAATGAAGACTGAACCAAGGAACATTCATCTTCAGCAATGCTATGAAAGCAGACACAACAATGTACTATGCACTATAGGTGATGATACACAGGGCAACTTTTAGAGCAATATTGCTGGGCAATGTTTCAGAGTGCTTGTTGCTTGGGCACTTTCCCATTCAGAATGATCAACAAATGTCTGTTTGGATAATTTCTGGATAAGACGACTCAACGCTGGCGATATGATACTTATGCCCTAAAGTAATACATGATTAACTAACTGTATTTTTCTATGTACATTTCTGAAAGGCACTTTCTGTAAAGCTGCGTTGAAACAATATGTATTGTAAAAAGCACTACAGAAATACATTTGAATTGAATAATTTTGATTGGTTGTGGTGTATCCTGTGTCTCACCTGATTCCCAACATTGGCCAGCAGCATTGGTCAAAAACTTGCCAAGTGCATCATCACTAGGGATGCACCGATACCGGTATCTGGTATCGGCCTCGATACCACATTTTCTAAAGTACTCGTACTCGTTAAAAGTCCCCCGATACCGGGGACCGATACCATGTTCTGAGAAATGGGTTAATCACAGGCGCCGAGTGCCCACCCCCAGGCTCCGGCTGCAGCTCAGAGCGGGGAGATGGGGAGACATGTCAGCCGTGTGGAACAGTGATGCGCGGGTCAATGTATAAACAACCCGCACACTACCAACGTACTCGGACCGCAAAAAAAGTAAGAAAATATTGTACCCGACCCTCTTCCTGACCGTATTTTTTAAAAGTAGTACATGCTCATCGTAGCGTCATTGGGCCATAAACGTGTAACAACACAGCATCGCAAGAAGACGTAGCCTACATATAACAAAGGCAGCACTTTGGTCATCATCTTTCATTATTTCGGTAAATGTCTCCCACACTTACTCTTTCTATTTGTGTATTTGCGGAGCTTCCACTCCCCAGTCTTCACCTTTTCTCTTGTCGCCTCCATCTCTCTGCAGACTATTGATCATAGACATGGCCGGTTCGTGAACGAATCGGTTCTTTTTAATGAACCGGTCGAACCAGTACGCTAAATCGAACTGAATCATTCGCATCAGTTCACGTCTTGCGTCAGTGCTGATCCACAAGTTACTACAGTTACTCACTTTCAGACATGCCTGACAGTCCCTCCGAGTTGAAATAAACCAATATCCCGAATTATATTTTACTCCAGTAACTCTAACAGTTCACTGAACTGAGACATGATGTTGCCACAGCTGAGAGAAGTGATGAGCACGAGCAGCTGATCCTGCGCATCCGCGTAGTAACGAATGCAGAGGTACAGCGGTTCTCGGATCACACCAGTACAGAACTGAGAACTGTTTAGACTGAGCTTGTGTGTCATCTTCGTGCCAGTTATTCAGCCAATAAATAAATTCGGCCTATATATTTCATAGAAAATTGTATCTAGTACTATATAAATACAAAGGTTTAATTAGCATCTTTTTCCAAACGACCTGACCGACCGCGACCCCAATATCATTAAAAATATTTTTGGATGACCCGTAACTGCGGGTAACCGCGGGTGACCGCGGCGCAGGCACCCGCTCATTTTGGATCAACCCGTGCATCACTGTTGTGGAACAATTTCAAAGTGAATGGCTTTGGGTTAGGAGAATAAGTTTACTTGTAGTCGCCAAGTTACTTATAGTCAGTTGAATGTCTGTTGGGGGACCAAATAAATAAAGTGTTATCAGATATTAAGCTGATCGTACTAATACTCTAGTCTACTAATACTCTAATGACAGTTAGTTGACATGTAATTGAAAAGTTACTTATAGTTAGTAAAGTGGACTATCGAAATAAAGTGTTACCCAAGTAATTTAATCAAGGACCTAAAAACCCGTATATAAAAATATTTAAATCATGTTTTTTTTTATTTTTAATTAAGTACTCGGTATCGGTATCGGCGAGTACTGAAATGCAAGTACTCGTACTCGTACTCGTTTTCCAAAAAAGTGGTATCGGTGCATCCCTAATCATCACCTTATGGGTTTAATATGTGTCAAAACTAAACATGCCTTTTCAAATACCTCCGTTTTCACAGTCAACACTTTTTATCCACTCTTGAGAACGTTTTGAAAAAGCTCCGTCTTCATTGACAAAAACGCCACCTCAATGTTGACAGAAGGCCAAAACGGAGAGAAAAAGATACGTTTTCAAACGAAAACGTATTAGCGTGGACAAGGCCTGGAAGTTACCTCAGTTTTTTGTAACCGAGAGATGAGTTTAACCTCTTACATATCTGTAAGCCTACCAGAGTACGTCGCATTACCTGCTTTCTGGAATAGGCCCTGGGACCAAAGCCCCACTGCCCAACATCACCAGTACTCTTTTATTAATGGGAAAAATCCCCTGTTATTGGAGCAAAGCTAGGACAGACTACAAATGACAGATATTTAATGTGTCATACTGTTACATATACACCCAGTAGTAGTAGAGACATGTCTAAAAGTGAAATTCCCATTCTGAACTCAACTACCAATTCTCCTTTCCACACTTGTTTGGGGTGTAGGCTTTCAACCAGGGTTCGCCAGGCATCTCTATCTTGGGCTTGACCTCGAGAACTTGGGGCTAGGTGTTTCTTGGCCTTACTCTTTTCCTCTTTCCTTGAGGATTCCAGGTCAGGGCTTGATATTGGTTTCCTGAGGGTGTGGCCTATCCAGCGCCTCTTTGTGATTTCATCCTGTACCGGGAGCTGTGATGTTTTGTGCAACAGGTCCCTGTTTCTGATGGCGTTTGGCCAGAGGACTTTTCTTAGACAGGTGTTGATGAAGGTCTGGACTTTACTGATAATGTTCACATTTATCCTCCAAGTCTCAGCTCCATACAGAGGGACTGACTTCATTAGTTTTGAAGAAGAAAACAAAAAGATTTTAGTTTGATTTGTCTTGTTTATTTGTTCGTTCATTTAGAAAGAGCTGTCTGGATGTTTTCAGAGTGCTGGGAGGCAGATGATGCCTAGAAAAAAGAAAGACTAATGAAAGGCTGCTGAGTGTGGGAAAGCTAAAGATAGTGGAAAAGGTAAAGATAGATTTATAAATTGATATAAATTTAACATTCAAATACACCCAGTGTGCCACTGAGGCATTTGTAATTTTATGGATGGTGGGATTGACGGAAGAGCTTCAGGCAGAGAGTTGTTGCAATTACAGGGATCAGAAGACAAACTGTGCCAAATCACAGCCGGAAGAAGCTAAACCCAGCAACACTCAGAATAAGAGTCGAGGCTCAGATGTGCCATCCACTCATGGATTTCAGACTTTAAGACATTTTGAAAAGCTCTAGGGTGTGCCATTTTAATCAGATGTATATTTACGTTGCATCCTTTTCAATATTCTGCATTGACAGGGACCAGAATAGGGTGGATATATGCTAAACCAGGAACTAAACTAGACACTGTAGAGAATCATCCATCTTTCTGCAGGGTTACCCAATGGTACGTCTTCCACAGTGTCGCGGTTTACTGTCTTTACTCTTCGTCCGGTTCCTAAACACTGGGCTGCCACACACACACACACACACGTGACCGTGCCCACCCAAGTTAAAGAGGACCCACCTGTCCCCAAAACATAAATGTTCATTCATCCTTAGAGCTGCTTGCCATGGTTCAGACTGCAGAGGAAACATTACTGCACAAAAGCACAGGTTCATGTTCAAATAAACACTTGAATGGACCTATTCATGAAACACAAGCTGGGTGGATTTCTGATTTATTATGAAGGTCCACTAATATGGGTGAAAAAGTTTGTGTAAAATGGTTTTAGATGTACACAATTGCTCCTGTTTCATAAATAAGGCCAGTTGAGTACATTTCTAAGACAATGAGAGATATGAGCATGCCTGCCCATTACACACAGACACACACTATAGATAGATGTGTGTATTTATATATTCTGTGTAAACCTTGAAATTGCTGACCAGATTGTTGCTATTTTTCTTGATTATCTCCATTGAAGTAGTAACAAATCTTCTACATTTCCATCTCTTACACAAGTAGGGGAGTTAAATCGTCTGCCAGTGATTTATTTTTCTTTTGGCTTTTACTTTGACTTAGACTACTACTATTTAAAGAGACACTTAAGTAATTATTTTTGGAAAAGTCAACAATGTTAAAAAGGTGAAGGAAAACATTTTCTTCCTCTCCTATTTTGGACTGACCCTCCAGCTTCTTAAGTCCAGAGACTGCATAAATGAAAACTTGTCTGCGAAACGAATGATTGACGGTATGTTGGGCTAGAGTCGAGAACTCTTAAAGACAGTGTTGACACATCTTGTTTGTCAAAATGGATACTTCACATGTCCAGCAGTCGTTTCGCGTGCCAAGGTCGTTGCTGGCGGATGTGCTGCTTTTGTGTCCTGGGACAATTGTGTTGAATACTCGAGAAGATGCTTACTGCCATTTTAGCTTCTGTGTTTGTTTACATTTGTGTTGTCAGTAAACAATTTTGCTCTTTAGTGTCAGATAATGATTGTCTCGCAATGACCAATTGGTCTTCCTTTATGGAGAAGTTACAGTGGAGTTGGAGAAGCTGACTTTGACCCTTAATGAGAGGCTATTGAGTTGAGTCAGGCCACCATGGAAAGACCCAGCTCACTGATGTGAGGGTCACTGTGAAGCCTTGAATTATTCTTCCTTGAATAAACCAATAGCTGGCTAGCCAAAATGCTGTAATTGCCATAGACTCTAAAATGGTCCTGTAATAACCATTGGTAAAGGCTTTGGTTGTGTGGTAGATCCAACATCAGTTTTACCAGAATTTAAAGAAGTAAGTCTACGTAATTTTCTGAAATGTGTCTCTTATTCTCTCTCTGACAGCAGATAAGGTGGCCAGTCTGGTTTGCAGTTCTGGTTCATACACGGCTAGTTTTGAAAGTAAAATCTGAAGTCATGTACCAGTTCAGTTAATATGCAGCATGTTAATATGTTGAACAGAACGGCATTTCAATTAGTTGTGTCAGGTCATTTACATATGTGACATCATCAGCACATGCTTCAATGCCATTTTAATAAAGATGTTCAACTGATGCATTTGTACATTAATCCAAATTAAACATTCTCATACTGAAAGTGCTCAACCGTCACTCCCTCTTGATTAGCAATCAGTCTTGAGTATTCATGTCTCACATTCTAATTTGGATTTTTGCTGATTGGCTGAACACAGCATGTGACTTGTTTAAAAAAAACACTGTCTCTCTTTGACACATCACACAGTGTCCAAACCAGATGCGTTGCGATAAGATTTCACTGACAAGGAATTTGCCCTGTCCACACTAGACTTGACTTGACAATCATTCAAAAAATCACATCCAATAACAACAGCCCGTGGAGGAGCTCTCATTCATATGGCACAATTTTAACTTTATAAAAACATACTGAGTAGTGAAACGTTCTTGTTTTCTTTACATTTTTAAGATCTGACTGATCTAATTATCCATTGTTGCTTTTAGTATGACTATGAAGGACAAGATTCAAGCTTACATTCAAATCTTTTAACATTAATATTAAATAAAGCACAAATTTGGTACCAGCCGACTAAACATGCGGTTCCAGCCACAATGTTCCATAAATAGAAACTGTTTCTAAAATATAATCGCATATACACTCACCTAAAGGATTATTAGGAACACCATACTAATACAGTGTTTGACCCCCTTTCACCTTCAGAACTGCCTTGGCATTGATTCAACAAGGTGCTGAAAGCATTCTTTAGAAATGTTGGCCCATATTGATAGGATAGCATCTTGCAGTTGATGGAGATTTGTGGATGCACATCCAGGGCACGAAGCTCCTGTTCCACCACATCCCAAAGATGCTCTATTGGGTTGAGATCTGGTGACTGTGGGGGCCATTTTAGTACAGTCAACTCATTATCATATTCAAGAAACCAATTTGAAATGATTCAAGTTTTGTGGCATGGCGCATTATCCTGCTGAAAGAAGCCATCAGAGGTTGGGGACATGGTGGCCATAAAGGGATGGACATGGTCAGAAACAATGCTCAGGTAGGCCGTGGCATTTAAACGATGCCCAATTGGCACTAAGGGGCCTAAAGTGTGCCAAGAAAACATCCCCCACACCATTACACCACCACCACCAGCCTGCACAGTGGTAACAAGGCATGACGGATCCATGTTCTCATTCTGTTTACGCCAAATTCTGACTTTACCGTCTGAATGTCTCAACAGAAATCGAGACTCATCAGACCAGGCAACATTTTTCCAGTTTTGGTTAGCTCTTGCAAATTGTTGCCTCTTTTTCCTATTTGTAGTGGAGATGAGTGGTACCCGGTGGGGTCTTCTGCTGTTGTAACCCATCCGCCTCAAGGTTGTGTGTGTTGTAGCTTCACAAATCCATTGGTTGTAACGAGTGGTTACATCAGTCAAAGTTGCCCTTCTATCAGCTTGAAACAGTCGGCCCATTCACCTCTGACCTCTCGCATCAACAAGGCATTTTCGCCCACAGGACTGCCGCATACTGGATGTTTTTCCCTTTTCACACCATTCTTTGTAAACCCTAGAAATGGTTGTGTGTAAAAATCCAAGTAACTGAGCAGATTGTGAAATACTCAGACCGGCCCGTCTAGGCCACGCTCAACAACCATTCCACGCTCAAAATTGCTTAAATCACCTTTCTTTCCCATGTCACTATTTGACGTTTTGATTTTCCCTCAAAGACAGAAATGAAATACAGCATGTAAAATCTAAAATGTTTCTGTGAATGAACTAAGCACATGAATATTTAATGTGGCAAGTGTTGTTCAGTTTAAGACTGAGTGTTGCAGTATAGCACACTGAGACCAAAATGTGGGATTATTCCTGCAAAAGCAGTGCTAAACCTGCTCTAGAGGATAAAAGCAGTGCAAACATTGCTGAAATCTTTAACAAGTTTGAGAATGAGAATGCCTTTTGTTACCTGGAGCTCAAAATAGCACCAAATTGCTTTCAAAGGGTGATTTACTCTTTTTTACTCTATACCTTTAGGGGCTTAAACACAGGGTTTAAACACGACGTCCATTACAGATAAAATAGCTTAATTTGAGATTCTGGTGATTAAACGAATTACCCATAATTCTTAGAGGAGCCTTTTTATGTTCTCCATAGTGTTTGTTAGAGAAATGGGGGATGGGAGAAATGGGCTAATATGGGGAAAATCTAATCTAAAACTAGATTTTATCATGACATTCATACTACATCATAATGACAAGTAAAATAAATACATATTAAGATACACATGAATGCTTTTTCATTTGTCAGGTGAATTTCTAGAGACCAATATTTGTTTATATGCATATTTTGAGGGCCACGGTCCACTTTTGCTGAAGGGTTGCGTCTAAATGATATTGTGTGTGGCGGTCTGAGTTGTCGAGCCAGTCGTGGTTCTGTTCTAGAGCTCTCCACTGTTGTCACCCTGTTTTCCTCTCTATTTAAAGGCAACTGTTCCACTCCAAATCACATGTGGGGAGAACACATATAATTATGGCATGCTTTGTTTACATCTTTATTTTCTGCTTCTGTTTACATTGAAGGATTTTCTGCGAGAGGATGATGAGTCATGAATGTCAGCCTGTTGTCTCTCAGGAGGACTTTTGATGTTGTCGAAAATGAAGACAATTATGTTTGCTTCTGTGTAGAAGCATTACCCACAATGCTTGTTTCTACTTCTGTTTGGCCACAGCAGTTATTTCTAAAAAGACCTTTGCATTAGATTGTCTACAGAGGCACCGCTGGGTCTCCGTGGTAAACTTGCAATAAACTGTTGAGTTCCATTTTGAGTTGGGAATCTGTTCGATTTGTTCAGTTTTTTCTGAACACTGAAGTCAGTGTCTTCTGCTCACCAGGCTGCAATTATTTGATCTAGAAATACAGTAAAAGCAGTAATATTGTGATGTATTACAATATAACTGTTTTCTGTGGGAATATACACTCACCGGCCACTTTATTAGGTACACCTGTCCAACTGCTCGTTAACACTTAATTTCTAAGCAGCCAATCACATGGCGGCAACTCAGTGCATTTAGGCATGTAGACATGGTCAAGACAATCTCCTGCAGTTCAAACCGAGCATCAGTATGGGGAAGAAAGGTGATTTGAGTGACTTTGAACGTGGCATGATTGTTGGTGCCAGAAGGGCTGGTCTGAGTATTTCAGAAACTGCTAATCTACTGGGATTTTCACGCACAACCATCTCTAGGGTTTACAGAGAATGGTCCGAAAAAGAAAAAACATCCAGTGAGCGGCAGTTCTGTGGGCGGAAATGCCTTGTTGATGCCAGAGGTCAGAGGAGAATGGCCAGACTGGTTCGAGCTGATAGAAGGGCAACAGTGACTCAAATAACCACCCGTTACAACCAAGGTGGGCAGAAGAGCATCTCTGAACGCACAGTACGTCGAACTTTGAGGCAGATGGGCTACAGCAGCAGAAGACCACACCGGGTGCCACTCCTTTCAGCTAAGAACAGGAAACTGAGGCTACAATTTGCACAAGCTCATCGAAATTGGACAATAGAAGATTGGAAAAACGTTGCCTGGTCTGATGAGTCTCGATTTCTGCTGAGACATTCGGATGGTAGGGTCAGAATTTGGCGTCTACAACATGAAAGCATGGATCCATCCTGCCTTGTATCAACGGTTCAGGCTGGTGGTGGTGGTGTCATGGTGTGGGGAATATTTTCTTGGCACTCTTTGGGCCCCTTGGTACCAATTGAGCATCGTTGCAACGCCACAGCCTACCTGAGTATTGTTGCTGACCATGTCCATCCCTTTATGACCACAATGTACCCAACTTCTGATGGCTACTTTCAGCAGGATAATGCGCCATGTCATAAAGCTGGAATCATCTCAGACTGGTTTCTTGAACATGACAATGAGTTCACTGTACTCAAATGGCCTCCACAGTCACCAGATCTCAATCCAATAGAGCATCTTTGGGATGTGGTGGAACGGGAGATTCGCATCATGGATGTGCAGCCGACAAATCTGCGGCAACTGTGTGATGCCATCATGTCAATATGGACCAAACTCCCTGAGGAATGCTTCCAGCACCTTGTTGAATCTATGCCACGAAGAATTGAGGCAGTTCTGAAGGCAAAAGGGGGTCCAACCCGTTACTAGCATGGGGTACCTAATAAAGTGGCCGGTGAGTGTATTTTATAAAGTAATTTATTCCTGTGATCAAAGGTGTATTTTCAGCATCATTCCTCTAGTCTTCAGCATCACATGATCCTTCAGAAATCATTATAATATGCTAATTTTCTGCTCAAGATTTTTTTTAATATATTATCAATGTTGAATATTATTAAAATTATCACTGCTCTTCTGCTTAATATTTTTGTAATATTTTTAAGATTCGCAGATGAAATGAACATTTTGAAATAGAAAACTTTTTTTAACAATTATCGTTGCAAAGTAAATGTCTTAACTATGACTATTATTTATTATAATATAATATAATATATGTTACATACAGACCCCAGACTTTTGAAAGTTTGTGTATCTTCTATCAATCTTCAGCTGTAGATTTGAAAAGTGATCATGTAACAAACACGTTGACATGGCAACTTTCCCACTGTTTATGTTTTGCCGCATTAAGCAATGGAACCGTTATGAAAATCTTTTTATGACCCTAGTAATTTAACAGTGGAAAGTTGTTAGTCTCCACTTTGTCTGGATTCATTAAAGAAAAAAAAGAATACAAACCACTTCTACATAAATACAACTTGGCTATAGGGCTGTTAAATGGACTGTACTGTTACAATAATCACTAGAGTTGCCAACCGTCCCATAGTGAAATATAAAATGTTCTGTCCCTTATTGAATCACTACAAAACAAAAAACAAAACAAAAATTCATATGCAGTAGTGGCCAAAAGTTATGTCTGGCCTTTATTCAAATATTACTAAAAATTTGTCACACTTTATATTAGATGTCCTTAACTACTATGCACTTTAAAAAAAAAAAGTATATGATGTACTTACTGTGCTAATGTTTTATTGCAAAACACTTTTGCAGCTTATGAGGTAGGATAGCTTACGTCAAAGTCGCTTTCAAGGAAAGGCAGCCATATTTGCAACGCCTCCAGGCAAATATGTATTTCAGGCATCCGAGACCAAATCCTATCAGTTTAAATGGGGGACTCCTGAAATCTCAAAAACTGCTAGCCGAACTCACAATTAAATAACATATTTCAAATCAGCAACAAAATCTGACAAGAACTGTCCCATAAATGTTATGCTCAGTTTGCATTAAAAAAGTGTATTTTTCAGGCATAAAACGTGGGTTCAGTCTTAAGCGTGAGTCTCTGGTTTCTATGGGAACCAGAGCCTCTAACACCAGCTGCAGTGACACTGACTTTACCAATCAGTGATTGGCTCTTTTACTCAGAAGACAGAACTTATTCCGCCATTTTGCGTGTTGTAGTTTCTCACGTTCATAGTAACAGGAGTGAACCGTCTTTCTATATCTCTATATCTTTCTCCTTTCTGTCACCTTGTGGAGTTTTGGTCCTTGCCACTGTTGCCTTGGCTTTTGGCTTGCTTAGTCGGGGACATTTAATATTCAACAATATTATTGATCTGTGTTGTATTATTTTAATGTTATCACTGTGAGGCTGCTTTGATACAATCTGTATTGTGAAAAGTGCTATATAAATAAAGGTGACTTGACTTGACTAGTAGTCTTTGGATATGGGTACATTATATTGAATCGCCAATTCACTTTAGTAGGGCTGCAACAACTAATACATACAACTCATAATAATTGATGATAATCACAATAGTGAATGATGCATATGGACAAAATGCATCTTAAACAGTAGAGGACACAGATATACTGCAGAAAACTGCATGACTTGAAGATGTGGAATAGCAATTTTGAGAATACTGGATTAAAATTCTTTATTCATTAATCATTTTTTTATTAATGATTTTTCAATCAAAAGATTAATTAATTGTCAAAATAATAGTTTGTTGCAGCCCTAGGCTTTCCTCATGTCACAGTCACTAACCGTGATTTGCTAGTCAATTACAGGTGGCATTAGGTGGAGGCACGTTTCACATTCTAGAGAAAACAAATCTGTCATCAATTAATTTGGTAATTCTTACTGGAGAAAGACTGCAAAGTTTAAATGCATATACTGTATCTGATAAAAGTTCTACATGAGTGATTGAGCTGACATGACCTTGCACCGATTTATAGGGTTGTGCATATAAAGTATAGAGTGAAGTGATATCAAGGTCCCTCAGTTCAACATGGCGGTAATTGGCTCTGGGTGGGAACGTACACAGCATTACAGTTAATGTAAATACTGGTTGATGTTGTTTGGGCTTTAGTCTCTTTAGCACTGGCTATGAGATAAGTGTGCCAGCTTTGTTATTGTTCGATCAAACGCAGGCTGAGGACCTAGTGTTTAAAGTCAAAGTAAAACAGGAACAGGAGTTCATTTTTGCAGACATATTTGGCAATATTTGTTTGTGGGGAGGGTGAAGCGATTATTTATTTTATCAAATTGGGCCGAGTTTGAATGTGTTTATATATTGAAATAAGCTAATGATTCTGTGTCATGCAATATCTGGACCTTGACCCTGGGCACGAATTTCAAAGCAGATCATTTCGTGACTGCAGTGTAGGGCTGGGCGATATAAACACTTCTTGTTTTTTTTTGTTTTTTTACACTTTTCCAGTCGTTTTTCTTAAAATCGCCATGAAACGAAAGTTGAGAGTCATTTTTTCCTTGCTGTGACATATATCCGAGTGAAACGGCATCTGAAATTAGAACAAAATGTAAGTCAGGGCTTGATTTCGTCCTTCGGGAATTGATTGGATCGTTGCAAACAAAATGGAGGCAGATTTGAATGCGATTCTCTGTTCACCGTTAGCCGCACCCTCATCGGATCTGGCCGCACCCTTCGGCCATCGCACGTGACTGAAATAGAAGAGAGGTCGTTTCGATGGGGGAGGGAAGGGTAATGTATTTGATTAAAGATTATCAGGGTACATGAATTAAAAAAAAATATGAAGTGCACAGATAGATCATTTATAATAAACACTACAATATTACATATAAAAAGAAGATTTGTCAAATTAGATTTCATGCCGTCTTTAACAAAATAAATATCTAAATAGAAAAACTAATTTCTTAGTTTCTGCATGTTTCTCATTTTGGCGCGGGGCCCTCGTCACACACTTGGCACAGCCCTTGCGATGGTTCTGTTCTTGTCCCAAGTTGGCAATTTTAACTCTCAACAGTTATTCAACACAAGCTAGACCTTTGGAGTTGCCCCACAGGTGGTCCTTGACCTGAACATTTTAACAACTGTCCAAATATAATGAAATTAAAAAAAAAAACATTTTTCATGAGGTGTACCTACATACTGGTCACTGTCCTGCAGAGTTTAGCTCCAACCAATTTTTTGGTGAAATTTTGCAAGCTAAGCAATTTTTTTTTTTTACATATTACACTGTAAGAGCCTTAACTTTACAAAATTATGTTACTTGGTGCCATGAAAAAAACTGAAGTATATTTTTAATAATTTTTCAAAAACATGCTCAACCAAACGTTTGATTTGGCACATAACGGTTAATTGTCACCCCCCTTTTTGAGAATGGACTATTAAAACTTGGTTGTAATTCAAGTATGCTTTAGAATAAAGACCTAAATTTAGTCTTGTTTTAAAGAAAACACTCAGCAGATTATTGCTGAAGTAAAAGCACTCCAAAAAATAAAAGTATGAAAAAGTTATGAAAGTTTTAAATTTACATTAAATCAAATATACTGTTCTAAATATTTTTTTTCTTTTATATAAAATATATATTTTACAAAATAATTTTTCCTATAAAATTACTATAAAATCATCTAACCAAGTTGTGTTCCAAATTTAAAGTTGTTCCTTTGAATTTAATTGTATGCATTCTGCTGCAACAAATTAATAGATTTCTGTCCAAATATCACTTCTGTTACAAAATATGGAACCTTGAGACTAGAACCATTAGAAATGGTTTTGATCATAATATGATGGGCAATGAAAAAGTACGGCAAAGTATGTGTATGAATTCCGGTACCATTTATTACCATTAAGTGACATCTCAACCATTTGGTAGTGGCCGATATTTAAAAAATTATGGGATGTGTTGGAAAAAAAAAATACATTGAGTGTGGTTACTAGCGACATAAGAAGATAAGAAATGCAAACAAAAAAATGTCCATCAAAGGGTTACGGTACTTGATTATTATCACCCAATGATCTTTAATGAGTAAAATGTGAATTGTTACATTAACAAAGGCAGAACAGCCAAAACATTTGTCTTTGTGTCTCCTGTTTTAAGTCAATACATTTATTTTAGTGCAAACTGTTCAGTTGCCCATGTTACTCATTACTTGACAGTTACTGCTGACAAAATGTTAAAGGGGGGAAACCTAACTTGGAACTAAATGATTCATCAGCATTATTTCAAATCCAATGTCAAACCTAGATGTTTCTGTATAGAAGTTAATCCTTTCCATTTGGATGGATTTTCCTTTGCCTGTCATCATCCTAAGTACTGTCTTTCCCATCCTCATTTTAATGACCATGAGAGAGTGAAAGTGTTTGATTTAAATGGAATTACTGACTTCTGCATCGGACTGACTCACACAGCAGTTAAAGTCATCACTGGTTAGGTTTAAGGGAGGGTTACCCACACTAATCTCTGAAAGATATATTTGGGAGAATACAGGGTTTAATTGAAGAGTAATTTTTCAGAGGGATTGCCACAATCAATGGTGAAGGTGTGCCAGATCTGAATAGGCTCCAGTTGATTTTTCCTATATCTAATTGTTTTATTTTTGTCAGCATTTTCTCTCTGACTGCTGATCACTGTTTACGGGCATGATTGTCTGTCTGGATGGCACAGTTGGGTTTGTTAGGAGTCCAAGCACAAAGTTTATAAATCAGGCATAAAGAGCTTTGACCTTGAATCAGAATTTGATTTGTCCGATCGACTTGAAATTTTGCATGCAGTGTCTTTTGCCGAGTTTCAATCATTCAATATGGGTACATTCCCATATCTAAAAAAAATTATATACCTACTTTTGTGAACTTTCTAAATATTAATACCTGTACAGGACGTTGGAGTCCCAATATAAACAGTTGTCCACAACAGTTAAACTCTAAGTCTTTATATTTTATAATACTACTACATTTAACTGTACTGACACTATTTTATGAGAACAAAAACTTGTTTCATCATTTTTGAGAGTCAAAATAACAACATTTATTCATTAATATTAATGCATGTCTTTACTGTCACTCTCGGATCAATTTAATGTAGAGCCCGACCGATAAAGGAATTTGAAGTCCGATATATATATATATATATATATATATATATATATATATATATGAAGAGTTCAGATGCAAAAGCCTCTAAATGCCATTTGAAATTTTCTTCTTTAATGATGATTTTTATCAAACTTGTATTATTTAAGTTCAGTAATGTCACTTAAATGGCAATGATAATTACCTATTAATTGTTATTTAAGTGAAATTACTGAACTTAAATATACAAGATTGATAAAAATCATCATTAAAGAAGAAAATTTCAAATGGCATTTAGAGGCTTTTGCATCTGAACTCTTCATATATATATATTGGTTTTAAAATCCGATATTCCGATATATCGGCCGATATTTTTTTCAATTATTATTTCAGAAACGCGCAACAAATTGTAAAACATACATTTTCAATATAACAGGCCAAGGAGAGATGATGCGTCTCATTGCTATAACTGTCACGCGCTATTAAAGAAATACTTCAGTCACATTGTCAAAAGTTAAAAGGACTACACTGTAACAACATAACGTAACTATTACTAGCTAATTCCGCTTCACTCTCGGCTTATTTAACAGCAGCAAAACTGGACATGATAGTCACAAATTGTGTCATGCTTATTTGAGTTAAGAGAACTGATGGGGATGTTCTTTTAATTGTTATTCAAGCAATGTATGTCTCGTGACCAACTCAACGAGTGTTGCCAACAGGGTCTGTGTAGAGTGCCCTCTGGTTGACAAACTATTAGGGTTGGGAATCGTGAGAAATGTTCCAGTTCCGATTCCGGTTCCGCCAAACGATTCCGGTTCCGGTTCCGGTTCCCATTCAATTAAAAATATTAGTAAGAGAAAAATCCACAATCCCTTTTGTGTTTATTTCTTATATAGTACTTGAAAAATGAGTTTAACAGACTGTAAACAAATGTAAACAAATTCAACATATTATTAATCAATCTTTGCAAAAAAAAAAAAATAAATAAAAAGGAAATTAAAAAATTCTGCATTGTCTTGAATAATTTAGGACCTCTCCTTTATTGTATCTCCAACATACCCTCTCAGAAGGGGTCGAATATGCTTTAACACACATATGTGTGTAGAACAGATTATTTTTGAAAACGGTTTGAATTATTGATTCATAAAGACTTTAATTATTGCATTATTACTGGATAAATCGGCCCTAAATAGCAGTTAATAAACAGAACTGCAGTGCATGCGTCTTGCGGAAGAACATTGTTGCCGGAGCTACTTCTCCCTGTTTATGTCCATGACGAGTCACGCAGGCATTGGGCTACTCCGCAGCGGCTGCGATCCGCCGGCCAGTCTAAACAAGTCCGAGTATTAACGCTTATTACAGGCTTTATGTAGTGATTCAAGATAAGACAAAAACACGGTTTGAAAAAAAGCATTCATGATGCACTCGCTCATTGTATATATTTTGTAAATTCTGAACACAAAAAGGTTACGGACTGCGTTTTGATTACGACCGTCAATGTTTACTCAAACTATAATCTCACTACTTCTGAAACGTTAATCATTTGAATATGTGTAATATAAATATTGATACTGTGTGATTATAAAGCAGTTTCATATCGACAACTGCTCTCTCTCTCTCTCTCTCTCTCTCTTAGCGCAAACAGATTTGAATGTACGTGACTCGGCGTGCGCGTGTGTACTATAAATGCAGCGCGTGTGAAAGCAATCGCAACTTCAGTGGTGAAGTTTTTGTCATTTAGGAATAAGACGTGTTTGAATCGATATCTTTTAAAGATTAATCATAAAGCTCTACTCTCTCTCTCTCTCTGTCTGCGCCTTGAGGTGAGACGCTAAAGGATAATCTACTCCCAGTCCTAGGACTTCGCCCTCATATCGCACCAGAACCGTTTTAGGAACCGAAACTTAGGAATTTTGCACGGTTCCGGTATTTTTTCAAAAACACTACCGGTTCTGGAAAAGAACCGGTTCTCGGTTCCCAACCCTACAAACTATACAACTCCAACACTCATGACATGGTTCAAGCGTGTTTCCTCCTTTTTTTATTTTATTTTTGAAATATTCATTTATCGGCCATTATAACTGCCCGATACCGATAGTTTGGAAAATGCCGATATATCGGTCTGGCTCTAATTTAATGCATTTGTGGTAAATAAATATTACTTTCTTCAGCTTCTTCCAGCCTTGTATCAGAGACTAAAAAAGTCAATTTATAAATTATCTGCAAATAAGATTCTTTGACCCAAACTTTTGTTGGTCGAGTACCTGCACAGTAAAATTTCATTACAAAAGAGGTGTGACTAGATCAGTCATTCCCAAAGTCGGGGTCCCGACCCACACGTGGGTCGCGGGAGATTTTGTCTGGGTCGCCAAGTCGAGCACTATTTTTCAGTGTGTTGTAGGCTACTCTCTAGATATGGGCTATTCAATTGGCGGCCCGCGGGCCAAGTGCGGCCCGCCAATCATCTCCATACGGCCGAGGGCACCCCAACCTCCCTCTCCTCCTATTTTCTGGTGGTGCCGCGCGGCTAAATTTGGTTAGATATGCGCGTGGACGCAGTGGCGCGTGCAGCTGGATGACTATACGCACGCACTGTGTGTGTACCATGAGCACTCCGACTGACCTGAGAGAAAAGTTTACAGTCCGAATATTTCAGCAGTTTTTATGTGTGTCCCGTATTTCTGTCGACTGAACCAGCGATAATAATCATTCGTTGGTTTGATTATTTCCTTTCCATGAATTGGCCATTGGCCAAACGCATAACGGTCTGAAACGATTCGGATTTGTTCACCTGAAGCGGTTTCTCGGTAAGTAACAACAAATAGAGAACAAAATAGCGCTGGTTTCAGTCGTTTCACTAGTTTACTTTGAACTAGGCAGCACGGCCCAGTGGATAACGGAACGCAAAGCTTAAAGGAGTTGCGTTTACTCCCGGTCCCGGACACTATTATTAAACAACGTTGCGCGACATCCTTTAAGAAGCGTCGGACACGTACTCCTCTCTCTTACAAACCACACATCACTCAATGATTTTAACTAGTTTTAAATCGGATGAAACAGTCTTAACATTCCCAACACTACTGATGAGAAAAATAGAAGAAACATGAATAAAGTTAGAAGACTAAATGCCCTAATCACCCCCCTTACAAACATTTACCATGTAATAGCCTGAATGTAATAATTTACCATGGTTTGGGCATAAATGTGGAATATTTATATTGAATGCTATGTTATAGTCATTTATATTGCCTTAGATTTATTAGGGGGGTAGAGGAATATGTATTTAATCGTGTGTGTAGTTTTTTTTTTTTTTTTTGTGCCTGTTTAGGCATTTTTATGCAGTGGTAGTGAGCCATGCATGGTTACAAAGTCTCAGTGTCAGAATATTTTAATTTAAGCCTATAATAATTATTATAGTAAATTATGTACACTGTAACTATGAGAATATGAAAACAATGAGATGCCCTGTCAACTTTTCCTTTCTCATTTCACCTCTGCATATTGTCAACAACAGGTTAAACAAAAAAGTGCTTTGTCAAATATCTGTATCTCTTTTAAATAGTTAACTGGAAGCTTAAAAAATGACCTTAAAAAATGGTCATACATATTTTGTTAATGCATAAATTCTCTTCGTGATATATGAACTATGGGCCTAATGTTTTTTGGGTCACAAGGATTTATCGACTTTAAAATGTGGGTCGCCAGAAAAAAAGTTTGGGAAACACTGGACTAGATGATGTGATGCATGTTTGAAACACTTTCCAAAATGCCTCTCACAACTCTTTATATCCTTTAAAAAGTTCAACTTTTAAAGTAACCCATCTCATCATTGTTGCCTAAACGCTTCCTAAGTAACATGTCCGATCAAAAGGAGCTAAACCAGTCTAATTATACAGACTTTCCTAAGAGTGGTTTAGAGCATGTGTAGATGTGTACGTGTTATTTTATAGAATAATAGTATTCTCCACATCTGAAAGTCTTTGAGCTAAGCACAGAATCTGAAGACCTTTTCCTTCACTCCCAGAGATTTGGAAGCGTGGTTGGGGTTTCTGTAATGACAGATTGTTACGTCTACAGTTTTCCGCAGCCTCCGGGGAAGAGTTAAGGGAAGACTTACTTTGGAACTGGCGTCTGAGACTCTTAAATCTTGACCAAATCCCACCCTTTAGCCCAACGCCCTGTTTAACTCTTTTGCCATTCATTCTTCTATTATGATATTTCCCATCCATTCAGTTTTTAATTGTACTTCTTGTACATTGTGTAGTTCTGCTTGCGGTAAGATCTATTTTTTTTTTTATTACCTAAGGAAGAATAGCACGTGCACACATTAGGCTTGCCGCGATAGACGGTGTTGACGGTGTCACCGGTTTTAAGCCCCATCACCGGTGACATCGCTTTCCCACCGTGACACCGCGATGTCTTGACTTTTTTTTTTTTAAGTATTCGTTTTTGCTAAAATATTTATTTGAATTAATTAAAAATAATAATTTTCAATTATTTAGTTCAGAAGAGAGCATTATAATTAAAAATGAACTGCGCAGTGCGTGCCGTCACGTCACAGATCAGCAAGCATCAGGATTCCATTTAGCGCGTGTGGAGACGAGAACGAGTCAAATTACAGAAAAGCAAGATAATGCCGAAAGATTTGGTGTCAAAACGCAATGCAAAAGCGCCTGTTTGGCAATATTTTGGCCAATATTTATTAATGTTAATAAATTCCAATTTATAGTGTTTTACTTTTTTTTAGAGTGCTGTCATTTATGTAGGTTTTTATTTTATATTCGTCTCTTTTTATTTGGTTTTATCTTATTTAAACTTTGTTTAATTTATTTAGGCCTATTTTGTTTTCTTATTCGTTAATAAACGTTTTGTTTGTTTGGGCCCACAGTTTGCCGATTTTCACTTTTTTCAGCCTATGCATGGGGTTATTTTTATTCGTTCGTTATAAAAGTTCTGTCTATATTTTATTTGTTTATTATTCTAATAAAAGCGCTGTCTATAAATAAAAGTTTATTGTCAGCGAGTTGTTTTTTTTTTTTTGTCCATTCCAGCAATTGACGCTGAATTGCAATTGACGATTATTTCGAAAGTGAAAGTATGTCATTTATGTAGGCTAAGGTCCGTTTTGAAGTTTTTATTTTATATTCGTCTCTTTTTAATTGGTTTTATCTTATTTAAACTTTGTGTAATTTATTTAGGCCTATTTTATTTTCGTATTCATTAATAAACGTTTTATGGTTCTTATTTGTTTGGGCCCAC
This sequence comes from Pimephales promelas, assembly GCF_988280905.1. Lineage (NCBI taxonomy): Eukaryota > Metazoa > Chordata > Actinopteri > Cypriniformes > Leuciscidae > Pimephales > Pimephales promelas. Next base: position 6,017,495 of record NC_142781.1, read on the forward strand.
AGTTTGCCGATTTTCACTTTTTTCAGCCTATGCATGGGGTTATTTTTATTCGTTCGTTATGCTAATAAAAGTTCTGTCTATAAATAAAAGTTTTATTATCAGCGAGTTGTTTTTTTGTCCATTCAAGCAATTGATGCTTATTTCGAAAGTAACCCCCCCGCCCTGCCCTCCACGGTGACACCGGGATTACCGGTGTTGTCACACGTCGATTAACCGGTGGGAAATTTTCCTCACCGCGGCAACCCTAGCACACATACGAAATCAAAGACAACCTACAGCTCTCTAGAGAAAGAACTTATGGTTGAGCACTAAGTCACCAAGCATGACCTTTATTTGAACTTTACCTACCTTTACAATGACCATGGATCTCTGGTCTGTCTCTTGATTGTGTTTCAATTGCTGGAAAAAGTGGAGAATTAATTAATGTGTGGCGTAAATGAGTTAGCGGTATCATCCTTTTAATCTAGCAAAACGCACATAATATTTGTCACATTACCAACCATGGTCTAACATGTACGGCTACCAGTGACTGAAAAATTAAAAAAAAAAAGTAAATTTGTTTTTTTTATTTTCAAAGAAAATTATAATTATCACTGGCCAAATGATTTTATGGAAATTAGGGGTGTAACGGTTCACAAAATTCACGGTTCGGTTCGATACGATACACTTGTGTCACGGTTCGGTTCGATACGGTTCGGTACGTTTCAAATACAGAAAAAAGAAAGAAATGGCAAAAAAAATTTCCTTGATTTCATTTTTTTTATTATATTTTTATTAAAACTAACATCATAAAGTATGATATTTTTTAACTTTGAGCAATGATGGAACTATACTTGACTTTTCTTAGGAGCTTATAAAACAAAACAGCTCCTTGTAGTATAAACAAAGGTTTATTTTAGATTAACATTTGAGGGCAGCAATTGTATTGATAATGCCAAAATACAACCGACGTGATGTTACTTGAAAGCATTATAGCCGACTATTCCTGCCAAACTTACAGATAGTAGTGTTATACAGCAAATCCTTGGTGATGTTGCTGATCTGTGGACACTGGATAGTTCATTCATGGCTCAAAAAATTAATGGTTTGATCCGTTAATAACGGAGAAATGTCAATGTTTCTCACTAGATCTCGCAACGATGTTATTACTTCAGTGGCAAATTCAAATGTTTTCTTTACTGGATTTGGCTGTGTAGTAACAATGCTCATGATGAAGATCGGCTCGTGCTGCATTGGTCCAAACTGATAAACGGTCCGTCATCCAGACAACCACACAATAACGAGTAGCCCAGTTTCGTTTACGCTTACATTACATTTGCTATTTGATGTTGTTGGGCAATGTTGTGGTCACGCCAGCGTCTCTTACATTATGAACGCGCTTGCCACACGCTTGCCACGCCTACATTTGAAATAACGAAATTATGGTCGGCAGGAAAAATGAACCGAAGAAACCGTTCGGTTCAAAAATGCGTACCGAAAACTGAACCGAAAGCCTTGTATCGAATGGTTCAATACGAATACGTGTATCGTTACACTCCTAATGAAAATATATCCAAAAACTGATCAAGCTCATTATCCTTCTCTTCATCCTCTCAGAGCATTAGACATGTTATCTGTTGTGTTGCTTTATGTACGACTGTGCTGGCAGTGTAGATATGGCATTATATGGTCAGCTTCTTTAATTCTAAGTGCAAGCGAAAGTTTCGTTGAGTTGTAACGCATAGATGGCTTGCATTTACTTTCATGTTTAACCGTTAAATGCATACATCGGGTCTTCAGTGACCCGGGACGTCATTCAATACCCTTCTCCTCATTAATTTCAAGTTAGACATCGGACGTCTTAGTATTCCTCAAACAATTCATTAGAAACAACAAACAAGTAAAAAATAATCCAATTATTAAACAAGCCTGTTTTCCTATTGATGTTTTGTAAAAATTGGGTCCCACTTTATATTAAGTGGCTTTAAGTACTATGTACTTACATTGAACAATAAGTACAATGTATTATTGTGTCCCTGTTGTATTGTAAAACACTTTTGCTGCTATTGAGGTGCGATACGGGTAAGGTTAGGGACAGGTGCTGTAAGTATAGTTTTCTGCACAATAATAATTTAATCTTTTATGACTCACTTTTATTCCACAAGCCGAAACACACAATGATGAAGTGACGTTTTACTCATAGTCACTCCAGGCAGAAAACAAAAGAATAGGAAGTATCATCAGCAAATCTTGAAATGCCTCAGCGACCAGTCAAATATTAATGTGACTTGATTGTGGATCTGGTGAAGTGATCCAAATACTGATTTTGAAGATGTTGAAAATGCTAATTTTGATAATGTTTGAGAATTTGTTCTGCTCTTTCAAGCTCCAAAGGGTGACAAAATATGCTTTATCTTATTCTTCTCTAATTGTTACTCTAATATTAGGAGAGTTTTATATTATCGCGACAGTTATAGATCCACCCGTGTTAGAAATAGAATATAGAATATGTAAAAATGATTGCCAAAACATGCACGCATTTAAGGGTTAATTAGCACACAAAGATGGACAAGCCACTGTGGGGCGATACACACAGCTCACTGTCCATGTCCGAGAGACAAACAGAGAGAAAGAGATGCGGTAACACTGATTCACTTATTTGTGAAATTACAGTCTGAAACAAATATTTCAAATATATAACAAATATAAATATATCAAATTATTATTATTTCTTGCATTATAAGTAGGGATGTCCCGATCCGATCCACGGCATCGGTATCGCGCCGATACCGGCCCAGAACGCTAGATCGGAGATCGGAGGGGAGAAAAAAATATGAGCGATATCCAGTTTAGCGGCGCAGCCTGTCACGTGATGATTGTTGTGTTTAAGCACACGCGCGCAGAGAATCACTCTCGCTTTTGCGCACGGATTCTAATGTAATCGGATGATTCCACAAAAGCTGCATTTCAGTCTTTTCAGAAATTCATTGGCTATCAGAAAATAGCGTCATTTCATTCTCTATTGCAACTGGATAGATAAACTGTCACTCAAAGAGAGAGCGAAACTGGCGCGCGTAAAGTTTGAAGCGAAATTTACGCGCGTGACGCACGTCAGAATCAAAATCCGTTGGCGGTCATTGTTTTTATGTCGACCGAGCATTCATCAAGAGAGTTACCGCTCTGTATTTACTCTGGATAGCAGAACAGCGGCGTGGGGATCATCGTCGCCGTATATTTGTGTCCACCGGACCCTTCGGAGCCGAACCGTTTGGCGAGTTTCACCATTTGCTCGCTCCAGGAGCTGCGCTGGATGACGGCCGCTGTCAGCGGTACTTCCGCCTGTCACGCGCCCAGTTTGATGACCTGTTGTCCCGCATCTGAGCGAGGATCACCCTCGCCCGGCTCCTCATCCATCTAATCTGTCATTTATTTTTGTTTTGATAATAAATAGAGCCAGCCTTCAAAAGTTATTAACCTGTCCTGTGATTTTTTCTCTCTCTCTCACGTCCAGACACGAATGTATGCATGCACATATGTTGATATATATATATATATAGCGCGCTATGTATGTTATGCGCGCAGTATGTCTCGCTCTAGATTCCGGGAGATTTGAACTAATTTGCGGGCATCAGGGAGACGCTATCAATATGCGGGAGACTCCCGGAACTTCCGGGAGACTTGGGATGTCTGTCTTTACAACATAATACTATTTCTAGATATGGAATGAATAACATTCAATACAAAATGAACATGTCTCCATATAGAAATAATGTTTTAAGTGATGAAACATTTGCTTTGTTGTGCATAATCCCACCATGCATTTAGTCATATTAACAAAATAATTTATTGAAGCATCCAGACACTTCACCACGTGAGCAAGCAGCTAGGCTCCTGATTGGTTAACGCGGCGCGAATTCACGCCAAAGTTCATATTTTTGAACTCGGGCGGCAGACGCGAATTCGCGTCAAACGCGTGAATGCACAATGCTCAATTCGCGCCATTCGCGCCAACTTGACGCGCGAATGAGGCGTATTCGCGTCTTCCGCGCCGCGCTCCACGCCTCATTCGCGCCGCAGGAATTTTTCTTGCATTGACTTAACATTGAAATCATTCGCGCCTGACGCCCTATTCGCGTCCGGTGTGAACGTAGCATTAGTGCGTCGAAGTTGTGATAGCGCTGTCGGCTAACGCGAAATGCTACTATTTACATTCCATGGATGTTTATTCATATATACAATTGTTTTGGACTAAAAACTTCTTCAAATTGGATTGTATGGACGCTTTACAGTGAAACCAAACCATTTTTGTTGGAATGTGGACTAACAGATGGCTAATTGGTGAGTTTCTTCCAGTTTGTGTTGGTTTGTTTTGGCTGTTGGTGGTCTGACAAAGAGACAGATTGTGCCCGCTGTGTTGATTGTATCTTAAAATGGTTTACGTCGTTCGAATCACGAGTTTCTCAGCTTTCCAAAGATATGTATTATGTTTACTTTTGTGTTTGTTTTGTTTTGTCTTTCACAAAGTTAAACCTATAAACCACCCTGTGGGCCGTATATGGCACGTCGGACCACGAAAAAAAAATATCGGACTAATATCGGTATCGGCAAAAGCCAAAGGTGCGGCATCGGTATCGGTATCGGAAGTGAAAAAGTGGTATCGGGACATCCCTAATTATAAGCATGGCACTCGTGATTGCGAGCCAAAATTCAGGCCCTGGAAATATTGGTACTTGGCATCTGTGTATCGATACAATATAATGCAAAATATTGCAACACAATGCTAGCAGTGTTGTAGTCGAGACCACCTCACTCGAGTCCGAGTCGACACCGAGACCAGAGAGAGTCGAGTCCGAGTCAAGACCGAGTCCATAGAGAGTCGAGTCCGAGTCGAGACCGAGACCAGTGAGAGTCGAGTCCGAGTCAAGACCGAGTCCATAGAGAGTCGAGTCCGAGTCGAGACCGAGTCCATAGAGAGTCGAGTCCGAGTCGAGACCGAGACCAGAGACGGTCGAGTCCGAGTCGAGACCGAGACCAGTGAGGGTTGATTACCTAATTATTTACTTTTATTTACTTAGAGAAATCCTTTTTTTTTTTACTGAATTTACTTAGAGTTTAAAAAATATGATCAGTTTAGGGTAAAAAGGCCACACAGTAGGTGGTGTTAAAAGTAATTTTATTACAATTTGTCATGCGCCGTTGCGCACTAGAAAATCACCAATCACTGGGCGTGTCAATCAATTTAAAGAAATATTTTATTAACATACATTAATAATCATGAAAAATATTTTTAATTGAACTCGAGTGGACTCGTCCTAAAAGTCCTAAAAAAAAAAATGTTCGAGTACGTGTCAATTCCGAGTCCAAATGGACACGAGTCCATGACAAGACCAAGACCATTAAAATATGGTCTCGAGACCGAGTCCGAGACGAGTCCGAGTCTCGAGTACTACAACACTGAATGCTAGCCAAATGTCACTTAAGATGTGCATGAATTGTTTTCAGGGGAAGATTTGTAGAGGCACTACAGAGTAAACGTGTTGGATTTATTTGTTTGTGGTCGAGCTGTCTGTTTGTTTATGTGCGCAGTCTGCGAGGACAACTCAACACAGTCTTCTTGCCTTTAATTTGAAGTTGCATTTGTCTTTAACCCTGTGTTATTGGCGCTTCTAATTTCAGCCGTTAACATCAGTTGACTTAATAGAATATAATTTGGAGAATTAGCTTTACCTCAGTCTCATTTATCCTGTCATGGAAGATAAAAAAAGAGGACAAAGGAAAAAAGCGCCAGTGTTTAGTAGTTTCAGCTGTGTCCGTTGATGACCCTTTGGGACTGCACATTTAATTCCCCTCCTGTCTTTTAGCAACCACTGAAAAGTGCCACATGGGACACATGCACTCATTAGTGGCCTTGCTGCTAAAAACGGTCAGGGTTGGTTTCTTAAAGCTGTTTTTCCAGGGTTCAAACAGGTGTACAGTAATGCAGAGTCAAATAAGGTGACTGGCTGCAAATATTATACAATAAGCTGTCCGTCGTGCAGATAACACTGATTGCACAGAATATAATAGGAATGGCCTTTCCCCACTTGTCATAAAGAGAGGCTGGTTGCTGTAAAAATACAAATAGCTTTTTGTTAGAGATAAATAGCATGTCTCTCTGGGCGTGTGTGCTTTTCAGTCTTAAATGGTCAGTATCTCTTTGAATCATTTCTTTATGAGGAAGTAACTGAGCTCTCTCTTCCCATAAACTGTGGCGTGAGTGCTTCTAAATGGAGTGGCACAGCTTATTTTATCATCTTGCATTTCGTCTTTGAAGTATTTGAGGATCTAATTCAGGCTTCTCACAGATGCTCGGCACATCCACTGCCAGCACAGCACTAAAACGCAGTAAAGGAAGCCGACACATAATAAAGCGTAGAATGACGTGAGTTTTTAACATGTTTAAAGGTGCATTTAATTGGAATTTCTTCTAAAACACTAGATTGTAAAATTCCCCGCTGCTCTTTCGTGAACATCCTCGGTCCATTGGAAATTTGGCTGATCCTTGGTGTGGTTGCAAGTAGCGATGCAAAGTCAATCCTTCACTAAATTGATCTGATATATATTTTTTTATTTATATATATATGTGCTGTATAATGCAAATGAGAATTGTTAATTATTTGCAATTGCAACCAAGGTCTTGTGATTTCCTGGTTTGTTCAAGGATATGTAAAAGAAATTTTTAAACAAAACAAATTACTTGATTTCTTATCCCACAAAATGTGTTGTTCGATCAATTTTGTTAACAGCAAACCAACTAAAAAATGTATCAAACGGGCTCACAACTTGAAAATGAAGAACTTCTCAGAGTTGCATTGCGGTGAAAGTTGAGGCGCTTTAAAGGTGGGGTAAGCGATATTTGAAAAACACTGTTTGAAAGTTGGTAAGACCGACACAACCAAACACGACAACAACAAATGTGTAGCATTAGGGGGCGTGATGGTGGAGGAGAGAGAACAAGCAAGAGGGAGATTTACAGGAAAATACTGTAGAAAGAGAAATGGCTGAGAGACATTACAAAAGAAAAAATCTCATTAGAATATCACTGGAAAATGAAGAGTTATGATCAGGAAAGGGTGTTAATATTAGAAAAGCTTTCCAGAGCTGGAGAGAGAGAAGCGGGGCAGCGTGAAAACAGTTGTTGCGTTGATTCGCTCCATATGTGAGTAACACTGGGTTTGAGTGTCATTGTTTGTCTGAAACTGCAGTGCTGTTGACAACTAGCAACCAACTCTTAAGGTCCTTACACACTGCCTCTGAAACTTTCGTCCGTCATAAAAAAAATCGGATCGGGTTAAAGGACAACTCCGGCGCAAAATGAACCTTTGGTCTAATTACACATTGCTACCTAGTCAACCGTTATCAGAGATTTGTTTTCATGATTGCCGAATGTAAATAGTTTTATCTCTAAAAACAGTTTAGCCTATAACGCTAGTTCAATGCTAGTATATAGGGCATAGAGTAATGACAAATAAAAATCGCTTGTTATTACCACTAAAAAGGCTCAAAATAGCCCCACAGTAACACGATAGCATAACAAGTGTCCCTACATTCAAACCGAAGCATTGAGAACTTTGTCAGTGTCCATACAGTTTAATAAGAAGATATTTTATACACACAGTAAATTTCGCGAATACAGGAAGAAGCCATCTTTGAAAAATAGTCTCTACCAGTCGATCTACGAACGCCGATCAAAGTGCGCTGAACTGTGCAGAATCTCATATGGTCCGTTGTTTCCAGAAGAAACACAAACACAAACCGTTTACTTGTCTTCAATATGTACACGTAGCCTACTGTTCGCGCTCACATTATCACCTTATTCACATCTCACCAGCGCACTTGGATCGGCGTTCGTAGATCGACTGGTAGAGACTATTTTTCCAAGATGGCTTCTTCCTGAATTCGCGAAATTTACTGTGTGTATAAAATATCTGCTTATTAAACTGTCTGGACACTGACAAAGTTCTCAATGCTTCGGTTTGAATGTAGGGACCCTTATTATGCTACCGTGTTAGTGTGGGGCTATTTTGAGCCTTTTTAGTGGTAATAACAAGCGATTTTTATTTGTCATTACTCTATGCCCTATATACTAGCATTATACTAGCGTTATAGGCTAAACTGTTTTTAGAGATAAAACTATTTACATTCGGCAATCATGAAAACAAATCTCAGATAACGGTTGACTAGGTAACAATGTGTAATTAGACCAAAGGTTCATTTTGCGCCAGAGTTGTCCTTTAAATTTTCTGCTTTTTTCGCACCCGTAGCAAGCGTTTTGAGAGGGGTTTTGACTAGTGCTGGGTGGTATACCGGTTCATACCGAACACTGGTGTATATTTTTGTTACGATGTTCATTTTTAATATACCGCCATACGATGTATTTAATTACACAACGTTCAGAACGAATGTTGCGCTGCTCCGCCGGCACTGTTTCAGACGGACCCTTTACAATGTTGCACATCTAAGCAGCGACAGTAAGGCGAGGGTAAATCAAACAGCAGTGCTCTGGTGTTACGTTACAGGGAAGGTTGATGCTGCAGAACTACTAGGGTTGGGTATCGTTTGAATTTGAACGATTCTGATTCCAATTCCGATTCCTTGTTTCGATTCCGGTTCCTAACGATTCTCGATTCCGATTCTTTTAAGAGGCAGGGTCAAAAAAGTTTAGCTAACCTTGCTAACCAACGGCCTTTCTGAAGGAAATAATCCTTTCTGAAGGAAATACTCCTTCTGTCACAAATACTCCTTTTGTCACAAATTTTGCATTTTGCCGAGATTTCGTTATTTTTAAAAAAGTGAAGCCACACTTTGGACCGCCGACGTAAGCTACTCATGTTCGACTCGCGTGGTTATGCCAACACTTCCGGTAGACGCTTCTTCATTGGTGGTGTTCAGCGGTTTCTTCTTCCGCTCGGCGGACTGTGAATATGGATACTAGGAATCGAAATTTTAACTTTTGAACGATTCCGGGAAAAACGAAAAGTTAGTCCCGATTCCAATCGATACTCGATTCTCGATACCCAACCCTAAGAACTATGGCGTTATTTTCCTGTCAAATGTTGAGAGAGCACTATTGTAGTGCGAAAGGAAATTAATATAATGCGCGAGCGAGAATCCCTGCTCTCTCAGATACACGCTGCCCTTTTAAGAATAGGTCTAGTTTCTCTGGACGTGTTCAGTGCAATCGCGAATCTCTCCTCTTCCCCTGCTAACAATTTTAGGTTATAAGAACGTTTTCATAACGTTCCCATTTAGTTATAAAAACTGTATTTCTGAATGTTCTAGGAACATTCAAAACGGCCAGTTTTTTTTAGACGTTGTATTAACGTTCTTGCTTGGTTATAAGAATGTTATTAGAATGTAAAGAATTAACAATTTTAGGTTATACTGGGCGCTATTCTATTCTACAATATTAACTAATGACAATAAAATAGACCATCCTTAGTCAATTTATTGCAGTAATTCCTCTCTCAACCAGTAGAAAATGCTTCGAACACCTGATTATGCATGGAAAAAAATAAAACGCCATAAACCGGAAAACCGACTTAATTCTGAAAAAAACAAAAATCGTGATTTTTGGTCAAACCGCCCAGGACTAGTTTTGACAAATCTAAACCACCGAATTTCGGACTTCGGTTATTTACTGTTTAGTGTCCTTGTTAGTGCAGTCGCCTCACGTGCCGGTGATCAGGGTTCGAGACCGAGGGGCCTGTTTGTTTGGTCAATTCAAATATCAACAATGTTCAGCAACGGCTTTGAGAAATAACATACATACTGTACATACTGTACACCTTTAAAGGGTTAGTTCACCCAAAAATGAAAATTCTGTCAGTATTTACTCACCCTCATGTTGTTCCAACCCCGTAAGACCTTCGTTCATCTTCGGAACACAAATTAAGATATTTAAGATATTAAGATCGCTCCTGCATACAGTCCATAGGCTTCTTGAGGGAATGACTTGCTGTCCTCAAAGTCATTAAAGAAATCGTTAAAATAGTCCAAGTGACTACAGGGGCTCAATCTTAAGTTTATCAAACGACGAGAACACTTTTGTGCGCAAAAAAAACCAAACAAAAATAACGACTTTATTTCAACTATTCGTTTATTTCTCCCTCTGCATGAGTCAGGTTACTAGGTTAATAGCGTAAGCTTCTGTTATTGTACGTCACACGCATCACACACACATGACCAGCGTCGGCCAATAGTGAGCCTACGTGTGACGTAGCTCTACGCAATCACAATACGTTAACTGACTACAGGCCCATGGAGAAGGAAGTGAATAGTTGAAATAAAGTCGTTATTTTTGTTTGTTTTTGCGCACAAAAAGTGTTCTCGTCATTTGATAAACTTCAGATTGAGCCCCTGTAGTCACTTGGACTATTTTAACAATGTCTTTAATGACTTTTCGATGCCAGCAAGAGTCATTCCCTCAAGAAGCCTATGGACTGTATGCAGGAGCGATCTTAATATCTTAAATATCTTAATTTGTGTTCCGAAGATGAACGAAGGTCTTACGGGGTTGGAACAACATGAGGGTGAGTCAATACTGACAGAATTTTCATTTTTGGGTGAACTAACCCTTTAAGGCGAACCTCAAAGATGAGCAAAAAAAAAAAGTGGTACAATTATTTCAAAATTGATTAATTCTTCATAGCTTGTTACTTGTTCTCAGGTGTCTGTCTGACAGATTATGAATTTAATCTTTTCATTATTAATGCAGTGTCCTCTAGGGGTATACAAAGGACGCAATACACGACTGGATGCCATGAACTGGATGTGGCATGTTTTGAAGAAAAGGGTGTGTAGTTTAAGTTGAAGGAAAACATCTGAAAACACTTAACACCTTTAAGAGGTTCTTAAGTGTTTTTTAAAATAGCATAAGGAAAAATTAATAGAACTCTACACTATTTTTAAGCACATACCTGTAAAGCACAAGTCCATTTAAAGGGTCATGAAAGCTGCTATTTTATCAGCAGTTAGTTCTCATCGCAGTTTTGGAAACTGCTACAGAAGTGGATGTGGTGAGCTGTGGAGTGGAAGCAGAAGAGGCAGGCAGAGCAACAGATTCGGATGCAGTCCTGGGTTTTTATTCTCTCATTGAGTTAAACCATCAAATATTTCTATAATTCAGAAGCATAGCCTTCATATTAAAAGTGAGGGGTACAGAAATGTCAAGTGTAATACCATTTTATCTGGCCTTTGTCTAATTGACAGGTTTTGTTTTTTCTTTTTCTTGCTTTTGAACTCTTTCCCCGCCACCACCATAAGTTTTGACAATTTTCTCAAAAATATCATATCCCCCAGAATATTCTGTTCAATGAATATATGAACGTGAAATATGGAAAGTATTGAATGGCAACCTATGGCACATTGGCACACGGAAGAGTCATCGCTGGCACGTGGAAACTAGGAAACTTAAAATATGTCCCAATGTGAAAAATCTAGATTTAAATCCAAAGAGATAAAATAGCCTATGCATGGCTTGATGTATAAATCTTATAAAAACGATATATACGTAGACTTTTGTAAGCATTATGGAGCGTTAAACCATCTCATTCTATTTGTGTTTCATTCATACTTGACTCTAGAGGGCGCCCTCGCACAGAAAGTCCAAAACAGACTCACAAAAGTAATAACTTATGACGTTCCAGGAAATTCCTTAGCAGTGTTGCCACAGTTACTTTGAAAAAGTAACTAAGTTATTTTACAAGTTACTTGATTTTAAAAGTAACTAAGTTACTTACAAGTTACTTTTATTAGTTACATTCAGCAGTTGCCGACAACACACCCTCAACATAACGACCTCAGCATAAAAAAAAAACACACGACCTCAACATAAAAATGATAACCGGTTTTGCCAACATTCACTTTATTGGAAGTGTATTTTTAACAGTAACATCAACAATCTATCTCCTGTCATTTAAAGTTTAACTTAAAAACTATTTCCTGAAAAAAACATGTTTTACAAAAAAAAAAAACAGTCTTTCTTGACTCAACTTAAGTCTTTCTTCACCTCACTTAACATAAATACTTGTTTTTATAAAAAATAAAATAAAGACAGCCTTTCTTGTCTTCACTTAACATAAATACTTGGCTTTATAAAAATTTAAAATATACACTAACATTTCTTGACCTGACATATTTAACAGTTAACACTGTGACAACTTACTATTCATAATCTACATTTTTTATTTTTTTATCTTATGTTTAATCCCATGTTATGAGTTAATGAGAGAGGCGAGTAAAACCAGTGGTTGTACATCATTAACAGAAGCTTCTCAAACCTCTCGGGTTGAAACGAAGGCGAATCAACCGTGTTTAATCGCAGCATTTCCTCCACACCAAACTGCCCGACCAACTTCTTCAACTCCCCCCACTTACTTAAGTCCAGCTTTTGCTTTTGTGGTGGGGAACCTGCTCTCTGCTTCGCATCACCTGGTGTGACTTGCTCTGTAAGTTTGACTGTGCGGTGCTGCGAATCCAAATGTTTTTTTTTTAATCCAAGTGTTTCTGTAGGTAGATAACACTTTGTCATCACCAGCAGTTTACAACAGACCTTAATGTTGCCATCTTTAGCTGAGACAAACTCAAAATAGTCACTGTATTTCCAGCTAGAAAAAGCGCATCTCTCTCCTCCCTCCAACGTTGTTTACATTTGTGTCGCTGCATGCGTAGTACACGTGACGTGAACCTCATGCTGAAAACGTGACTTGTCGCGCACACTCCCCGAGATGCAAGAAGAAATAAATATATATATATATATTTACTAAGGAAAATTACAAAAATAGTAACGCACAGTGACCTGGATAAGTAACTAATCTGATTACTGGTTTCGAAATAGTAACGCGTTATATTACTCGTTACTGAAAAAAGGGGTCAAATTAGAATAACGCGTTACCGGCATCACTGTTCCTTAGGGAAAAAGTCATTCCTGCAGCGAAATGAAAACTGCTTTTGACTGATGAAGCCATCTTGGTGTATTTCATAAAAATAAAGTATATGAATAATGGCTGTGTTCATTCACTTTCGCTCCTACATCATATATACTACTGAGATTTGTTCTATACTGATCTGTTAAACCAAAAAGACTTTCAATATGAATCGGGTGTGCGAACGAACAAACGCACAGATACATAGCCTACTGTTACAGACGAAATAGATTATAAAATTTTTACAGTAAAATAGACATCAAATAAGCTTTAGTTAGACAGTTTCTGCTTATATAAAATAAACTAATCAACTGTTATACAATGCAAGCTAATGCAATGCACATATCAAAATAATGAATCCTCAACTTTGAAATATGTTTGATAAAAATGTAAATGCATGGCTTACTTTAAAAAGTAATACTTTATATGGAAAAAAATGTCTTTTCAAGATGTCTCCTACTCTAACTCTGAACCAATTCTACACAATAGTTGATATGACCTATTTGACTAGGATTTGTTTCCAGGAATCACTAAAAATGGGTTTTTGACTTTCATTTATATTTTGATTTTATTGTTGTCCTTTTAATTGGACAACTCACCTGACTAACAGATCTGACTCACCTGAATGTAAGGCTCATTATTATGCGCGTCTTTGTCTCTCTCAGGTGAGAATCACCTAATTATTCATGATGAGGGCTGGCCTGTTTATGCCCATTCGCATATTACCTTGGCAAACAAAAAATGTTTTTCACAATATAACCCAATTCACAGTTGTATGTGAAAGATTAGGCAGGATGATTTTCAGATCATTGTGAAGAAAAAAATCGTAGGCAACAACATCCATTAGTCAAAAGTCTTGTGGACGCATATTTCGTATGTGTTTTGTGGCCTTATTTCAGAAACTTTCATTTTTAGTTTTTTCAATAACCACGCATAAACAATATTCTCTCAAAAATACAAACATGTACATTAATGTTGCTCACATATTATGGTAGCCCTGTTTGTGCTAAATATAGTGTAATTTCACCTGCGCCATTAATATGTTTAAGTAACTGAAAAAAGCACAAAAATGACCCCAAATACACCTTGGACCCCAGAGGGTTAAGAGAAGCACATTTTCATAGGACAAGCACACATATTCTATTCTCATAAATAATTATGACACATTAATGATGAGTCATCGATATTCTGTAGGTGTAAGAAAACCCACATCCTGTGTCATTAGCCATGTTTCCATTATCCTTCAAAGTGCTTGAATTGAAATTGCGAATTGAAAATACAGCCAAACTGAAACAAATTTCAATTTTTCAAAATTTCTGCCAATTAAAAAAGAAATATTTCGCAATACTGCAATGGAAACTGTTTTTTGCTTTTACCAGTCATCTGACGTAGATGAAGCGGAATGTTTGGACAGAATACGAGATGGAGTTCTTTATTAAATTTATAAAAGACAAAAAAAAAAATAGAGGAATCCTGGATTCTAAACCTCAAAGAAACGTTTTGTCGAAATTTAGAAAACAACGCAAATCTGTAATGGAAACGCTGTAATTGACACACAAATATTTTAATCTCGAAAAGATGGAAATAGCACAAAAAACTTAATCAGCTAAACTTAAAAATGTATCAGTTTCTTCCAACAATTAAAATGAACACGTGCTAACCTTTGTAATCTGTGATGTGCAACTCTGTTAAAATTTTAGAAAATGTTGCATGACCCATTAAAGCCCTGAATGCAAGCTCTGATCGTAATCGCCGTGTATGCGGGTGGTCGCTGACTGCGTTCAATCGTCAAAACTACAAAGCATTGTTGTTTTGTTTGTGAGACATTCCATGTTTCAGGGAGCGCGTGCTCCTCCAGCTGGATAACATCACCGCTCCCCCCAGAGGGCGTCACGCTGGACCTCTGCGTTTGTCTGTGTGTGTGCGTGGAGGAGAAGCCTCTAGAACTGTCCCTTCTCCCCTAAAGGCATATTGTTATATTATTGTCTTGCTTCGGATGGTCTTTAGCTATGTCGTGTGCACTGTTAGTGCAGATGAGCTGATAATAACCCATGTGTGTATGTGCATCATTGCCCTTGTGAATACATTGGTGTGTGTTTGAGCTGGTGGCTTGCAGGAATGAGTGTGTTTCAAATCAATCAAAATAGCGCTCTCTAGCGTTTAACATTGCATAACAGTGACTCTCAACCCTTTTGATTCAAAGGCCCCCATGGAGTCATTTTGTAGTTCCAGAAATTTCAAGTGTCTGTATGTTATTTAATTAAAACAATTGGTATTTGATAGAGAAAAACAAAATCTTGTTTTTGTGTGTGTTTTGTCTTGGTTAGACTTTTTAAATATCAATATATACTTAAAGGGATAGTTCACTTTGATATTAATTTTTCTTATAAAACGGTTAGTTCCAATCCTTGATTCTGATTGGTCAAGAGCTGTGCTTTATTCACGATAAAACACGGCAATGACCGCTTCACCCAACGGTTCTATGTATCACTGCGCCCTTAGCAACACCCTTAGCAACCACACATATCAACCCAATGGGCAGTGAAATGCTTCGGTGACTGGTGTAGTGAAAACGGTTGCAGCATATTTTAAACAAATCACCAAGACGGAACTCAACGCACTTATCCGTGACTTCTACGGAACTGTCACGCCGGTTTCACACCGCACGCGTTAGCAGAGCGTTAATTTGGCCATGATCAATGCAATGTTGCATTAATTCAGCGTAAGCCGCGCGGCAAAAATAGAAAGAACGGCGAAACGATCGCGGCACTGCTGCTCCTGCTCTGCTCCTGCTACGCGATGCCGCGCCGCCTCTGCGTGCGGTGTGAATGCTCTAATCTGTTAACATGGGCGCCGAAAAAAATACGCGCTGCTGACGCTCTGCTAACGCGTGCCGTGTGAAACCGGCGTCAGAAGCTCCACAGGAGAAAAATATGGGATCAGTAGCTATGTAGCGTTACGCGCGGGTCTGAACAGATTCCTGAATGATCCACCTTTGAGTTTGTCCTGTCTGAAGAGACACAGCGAATTCACCTCATCCAATAATGTTTTCGTTGGAGTCGTAAAGACAATAAGAAGAGAGGGTCGTGATGAAACACACACCGATTTCTACTAAAGATTTTAGCACCATAAAACTGTCCGATGCGCTTTATCCCAACCTGTCACTATACCAGTCACCGAAGCATTTCACTGCCCATTGGGTTTGCTGCACGGTATTTTTTTCATTAGGAGTCTTCTCGAATGTATTACATTTCAGCACTTCAGCATGACAGTTCGTATTTGTAAAAGTCTCTCCAAATTGTTCGTCAAACCACGTATCCATCGTCATGCCACCTAGTATAAATCGAAATTTACTTGAAACATTTTAGCCTTTTTAAATTATGTCTGTGAGTGGACATAAGTGTAAAAGTAAAGAGCTACTGGAGGCCAAACTTTAAACAAAGAAAGCACTGGAGTGACATTCTTGCTGCAACAGAAAACACCGCTGACAGCGCTGAGCCCCAACTAAAGAGGAGGTTAAATATCACAGTGGAGCCGATTGAGTCAAATATTTAATGCATGCACAATAAACGGAGATGTTCAAATAAATTTAAATAAACAACAATAAATAAAGTATCTCTTGTTAGGCAAAGCAACTAAATTAATAAAGACCTAACTGTTATCTATCAAAATATGTGCCCTTGTGTTTTTTTTTATTATTATTTTATTTGTTAGTTTGCTGAGAGATAAGCTATGCCTATTTGTGTGAGGAAATTTCACAAATTTTGTGTTGTAAAAAAATAAAAAGAATGAGACAAAGTTTGAGAATGGTTTTGTTGTTTTTATTTGAGCTTTCCGCTTCGCGTCGTGCCTAACAACGCCCTTCAGCCGTTACTTATTCACGATACAGCACAGCCTCTCGTACCTTATTGCTTACATATGTTTTAGCTTACCTCAAGGGCATCCAAGATGTAGGTGTCTTTGTTTCCACAGTATTTTCAATTTTGACATTTTTCAGTCAAACCGTTGTAGCCTAAGGGGATCCACCAAAGAGCATGCACAGAGAAGTCAAAATTAAACATGATTTAATGACTCGTAAATGTAAGTACACATTGTTGGCCTAAGACACGAAACGAGCGGTTTGTGTGAGAAAACGAACAGTATTTATATAGTTTTTACCTCTTGTAATAATTTCAAAATGATCTGACGCCCCGGGCGCTTCGGTCTGCGCATGCGCCGGAAGTGATCGCTTGCGTGCCGACGTCACTCTTTGTTTATACACAGATTTCGTAAGTTTTACCTTTCACTAAACATATTTAGATATACGGGAAACCGCAATGAAAGACGATTTCTGTATATCTAAATATGTTTAGTAAAAGGTGAAACTTCCGAAAATCTCCGTGTAAATATTGAGTGACGTCACACGCACGCGATCACTTCCGGCGCAACATTGAACTGATTCAGTTCGGTTCAGTTGGACATTGCACAACTGATTCAGATTACTTGGACGTCACTGTGATTACACGAGGTAAAAACGATATAAATACTTTCCGTTTTCTCACAAAAAACGCTCGTTTCGTGTCTTAGGCCATCAATGTGTACTTGCATTACGAGTCATTAAATCATGTTTAATTTGGACTTCTCTGTACATGCTTTTTGGTGGACCCCCTTAGACTCCAGTGTATGACTGATAGACAACAACGGTTTGACTGAAAAATGTCAAAATTGAAAATACAGTGGAAACAAAGACACCTACATCTTGGATGCCCTTGAGGTAAGCTAAAACATATCAAAAATTAATTTCAAAGTGAACTATCCCTTTAAGTCACCCTGCAGCTCCCTCTAGTGGGCTCCAGTATAATGTTTTTGTATTTGGCAGAGGTCTTTTTTTTTGATAATTTGTCATTTATTTACATTATGACAAGGACAGCCAACCCCCCCGGAAAGAAAGATGGAAAGCTATCCGACTTGTTAAAACTGTTCCATTTACACTTGGTCACATAAATGTGTCTCCACGAAAACAAATATAAATCTGATCAAAGACTGTAAGAGAGAAAATTGCATCAGCACAGGTGAGATAATTTAGTCTCACTACTTTTAGTAAAGATGGTTGGGTGTTGAGCTTTAGGATGTGATGCTGAACTTTTGTTTCATTTGTGGCAGTTTGCACATCTGCTTGCTTAAAGGGATAGTTCACTTTGAAATACATTTTTGGTATGTTTTAGCTTACCTCAAGGGCATCCAAGATAGAGGTGTCTTTGTTTCCACAATATTTTCAATTTTGATATTTTTAGGTCAAACCGTTGTTGTTGTTTTTGCTCAAAATGACACTTTCAAACACAAAAACGACCCATCAAATGTTACCGACATTGTGAATTGTCTACCAAGTATGAGGTGTTTGCATTCACACATCCCTCACTCGTCCCCACTTGCAACAGTAAACAAGACTCGCGTCGTTCTCCACACAGCCCTCACTCGTCCCGCTCGCCACAGTAAACGTGATGAATGACGACTGTAGAACGCAAAAGCCGACTCCCGGACATTTTGGGCGATCTCAAAACACATTTTCGGACAGACTTATTACGGAGAATCACTAGTAGACTGTTGTTTACCTACTGCGAGGTTAGCGGTAGGCGTGGCTTCCTAGGGCAGCGAAGCAAATGCATTCTGGGAGTTGTTGTCTCTAAAGTCCCTGTAAAGGCAATTCTACAAAAAAGTTCTAAACACATTATAAATGTTGCATATGTATTGCTAAAACATATTACAAAGACTGTGAACTGTGAATGTGGAGTTAGACCGTTAATCAGTTTTTCACCATTGCAATTTTACGGATTGTTTGGGCGGGGCTAAAACAGGGCTCGATGACGCACTAGAGCCCTTGAGCTCCTGGACACGCCCCTATTTGATGACCCACAGAGTCTGATCTCTCCCCTTATACACAATAACACTCCCCCCGAGCACATTCGCATTCACCGCTCAATCGTGGGTGACTGTCAGTACAGCTACAGCTGAGCCTACAGTTTTCTAGCTAGCGATGCCTTCGACACAGAAATGCATAGGCTACTACCTGGATGCGATCATGTACAAAACAGATCGGTATCTTCATTTAAATTCCATAAAAACGATCACATCAAGAAGAGGTTTTTAGAGAACCAACCTTGATGAAGAGCTGAGGATCACCGACAGCAACACCCGCCTCTGAAGTGATCATTTTACACTGGATAGTTTTATCCAGACAACTTGGATTCACTGATAATCCGCTGTTACTGGTGAACGGGGCCGAAACGACGATCTCCCGCCTCAGCGTTCATCCTCCCGTCTCCAAAAGCAGTATCAGCTAATATCACCGTCGACAGCTTTCCCGCTAGTGGGCGTGGTTTCAGCGCAGCCAGCGGACACGCCCCCAGCGTTTGAGAACAGAGATAACTGCTAATTTTTTCAAAATTTTGATAGCTTATTTTATGTACTTGCCGGCTTTTTTATCATTCAAATTTGGCTGGGTGGCTAATAACACATTTTTCTGTGGTGTGACAAACTCAGAACACATACTTAATTTTGACTTTACAGGGACTTTAATCCACATAAGCCAAAAATACATTTTCTGTCTTTTCTCAGTCTAGAAAGCTCCAAATTAAAAAAATAATTTCACATTTCTTCTACATAAATTACCCATTTTAAATACACAGTCATCTTTCCAGAGGTGGAATGACCCTTTAACATCTGACATGATGTAATATAAATAACTTAGATGATCTGAATAAAGCACATACTATAAATGACTAATAAAATTCAAGATTATTGTTTTAGTGAAATGTAATACAAAGGCAAAGGAAATCGAAATTTATCAACCTTTTACTTGCCGAGTTAAAATTACTTATTTTTTTTTTAAAGTTTACTTGCATATTCCAAAGATTTCTAATTAAAGCTACTGATAAATATGTTTAGATTTTTACTTAGCAAATCTTTGTAAATTTACTTGCATTTTCTGAGTGAAAAAAGTTAGCAAGATTTTTTCAAGTAAATCCTACTTCAATTTTTTACAGTGTAGTTTTTGATTGATTCACTTCTGTTGCAGAGATCGTTAGTTATTAACTTAGGGGGCGCTAACACGACACCGTTCTAACAGTGCCTGAGGTTCGAGAACCCAAACACTGAAATAGTTTCCCAGGTGCAAGGCTTGACAATTTTTGAAAAATGCGTAAACTTCAAAAACTCAAATCTGTGAACAATTCTGATAACGTGCACATCCATATTACGTGTTTAGTCTATAGGTATTCACGTTTGAATATATATGTGCATATAGTTTTTTTTACAAATTAACCTCAACAAATGTCCGGCCTTAAAAATGTATAATACAGAATTGTTTTATCGCTTCCGCTTATCCATGTGAACTGGAATTATTATGACAACTTTTTTTATTAGTGGTTTGTGTTAATAGATGTTAATTAAAATGCTTTCTGAAACTAACTGTGCTTCCAATAAAACCTTGTTTTTTTTATCTTCAATATATTTTAGGCCCTTGGAAATTCGTGTAATCATAGACAAAAGCTTGTTTTTGCCAATTTAAGAAAGAATTCTGTCTAAAATGAGGGTCTGACGACACCTTTTCATACACATACGCTAAATCATAGTTGGACTGATACGTGGCATTTCCCACATGGGGGCAGTAGAGCAATATAAACTCAGTTAGAAAACTCCATTATCAAGCTGCTGTTTATTTAGATTTTAAATGTGTGAACCTTTTGTTTTATACATATTTTAAGTCAGTTTAAAGTGTAATGTCTATATACCTCTTATATAATGTCATAGAAGTACTCTGATAAGATTGTGTGTGATTCAACACACTCCAAAATGCACAAGCTATGCATGTGTGCTCTCACTGACCTGTACATATAAGCAAACAAACATTTATCCATTTAAATAAAGAAATGTGCTTTCGGAAGAGGCCAGTGGTGTAAAAGGGTCCGCGTTGATCTGTGTGTAGGCTGAGACGTCTGTGCGTGCGAATGTGTGAGATGATTCCAGAGACGTGGCTGTGTGTACGTGGTGCGACAGTATTTGCCAATATAAACTGAAGACTAGTGAATATGCCTGTTTTCCTAAGTCTCCTTTTCTGCTGTTCATGAAATGAAGAGAACCGGTACGTCTCACATATGGAGCGCATTCCTTCACTCCAGGCAAACACAGTCCACTTCCTGTTTTAGTAAGCTTGGCCACCCTGCGTACACTGATACTTTCACTCTCTCACTACCAACTCGCCCATCTACACACTCCAGTGGCGCTGGTTTTCCATTCGTCCTGGTTTTTAGTTCTCGAGAAGCTGTGGTTTGTTTGTATTGTGAGTTTTGATAGGATCAGACGGCCTCGTGCTGCAGTCAGTGTCGTAGTGAAGCATTTGACCGGTTAAATCTGAATCTGTGTTTTGAGCGTTTCTGGCGTGTGTGTGTGTGTGGGTTACGTTGAGGGCTGAACGTGATCTTGTGTGATGCTCGAGTCTGCGATCATGCAGGCTGTGGAAAAGTTTTGGAATCACGAGGGGTGTGTGTCGGTTGATGTAAACCACATGGGCTAGGTAGGCCAGATAGAACGCCAGGATAAGAAATGAAAATAAGATGCGCTGGCAGTGGGGGGTCTAAAATCAAACGCCAGCCCAAATGGCAAGTGTGTGGAGAAGTTAGATTGGCAAGTAAATAAAAAAACAGTGTAATTATTTAAGGAGTAGTTTTGCTGATAATTTTCTCACCCCCATGTCATCCAAGATGTCCATGTCTTTCTTTCTTCAGTCGAAAAGAAATTAAGGTTTTTGATGAAAACATTCCAGGATTTTTCTCCATATAATGGACTTCAATAGGAACCAAACGGTTCAAGGTCCAAAAGACCGTTTCAGTGCAAACTGTTGAAAGGGCTTTAAACGATTCCAGAAGATGAATAAGGGTCTTATCAAGCGAAAAGATCGCTCATTAAAAAAAAAAATAACAAAGTTGAAGTTTTATAAGCTCAAATGGTCGCCTTGCTCTGTTCTGTGATGCGCGTTCGTGACTCTCCTGTTCAAACTCGTTCATCAAAATGACAAATCTTTTTTCCGAGTCAATTCGTTCGTTTCGTTCGTTGAATGAACCAAATGACTCTGAAAAAGATTCGTTCATTTTGATGAACAAGTTCGAACAGGAGAGTCACGAACGCGCATCACAGAACACAGCAAGGCGACCATTTGAGCTTATAAAACTTTGTTATTTATTTTTTAAATGAGTGATCGTTTCGCTTGATAAGACCCTTATTTATCGTCTGGTGTCGTTTAAAGCCCTTTGAACACTTTGCACTGAAACTGTCTTTTGGACCTTGAACCGTTTGGTTACCAGTATAGTCCATTATATGGAGAAAATCCTGGAATGTTTTCATCAAAAACCTTAATTTCTTTTCGACTGAGGAAAGAAAGACATGGACATCTTGGATGACATGGGGGTGAGTAAATTATCAGCAAAAGTTTTTTTGAAAAGTGAGCTAATTCTTTAAGGACTGCAACATAATGCATCATTTAAATGAAATTGCTATTATGATAATCTGATGCTCTCTGATGGCATTTTAGTCAAATCCTGCAGATTCCCAGATCCATGTTGGCGCCTCTTATGTTCACTCCACTCATCAGGTCTGGGACTGGGACGGTCGTGGCAGAAGCTTCATTTTGTCCTCATTGACCCATTTTTGTATTGATGTAGACGTTGTCCTGCTGGAAGATCCAGACATGTCCCGTTATAAGATTTCGAGCAGAGGCCGTCAGGTTTTGATTTTTTTCATCTGTTGGTTTTTTTTTAGAATCCATGAGTCCATGTGTCTGAACAAGATGTCCAGGAGCTCCAGGAAAAAAAAAATGGCCCACAAACATTAAAGATCCAGCAGTATACCCAGACAGCAAACTGACATTGAATCAACGTGGAAACGACGTCTCTCATGACATTGAAACAACGTTGATTTTGCTCATCGAATTAACGTTGAACCAACGTCAGACGCGGCATTCTTCAAAGCTAAATGAAAATCGAAAATTGGTTTGCTTTCATAACGTTGAAACAACGTTGATTTCAAGTTGATTTTCCGTTAGTTTTGAAAGAATGACGCGTCTGACGTTGGTTCAACGTTAATTCGATGAGCAAAACAATGTCAAATCAACGTTGTTTCGATGTCATATTTCCACGTTGATTCAATGTCAGTTTGCTATCTGGGTATGCCGGATATATTGGGATATTTTTCATCCCCGTTTGCACCAAACACGTGGTGTGTTTGCTGCCAAAAAGCTCTCTTTTTTGCCTATTTTGCAAATGCCCTTTTGTGTGTCGAGCCTCCCTCCTGGAATATGGTCATGGGATGTGTCCTCTGACATGCTTGTTTAAGAAATAAATGGGTAGCACTTTACAATAAGGTTCATTAGTTAACATTAGTTAACTACATTTGTTAGCATGAACTAATATTGAGCAGCATTTATTAATCTTTGTAAATGTTAATTTTAGGGATGCACCGATCCACATTTTTTCACTTCCGATCCCGATACCTGACTTTGGATATCGGCCGATACCGATACTTTTCCGATACCTGAGAGCTGTGTTTGCTTTAATAGTATTTATCATTATTGTTGATTTTATATGATGCTGAAATAAACTCCTCTCTACAGGCAAGGATGATATGTACGTATGTATGTATGTCAATATATATATAAATAAATAAATATATATATATATATATATATATATATTAAACAATAGATAGACAATTAAACAAAGATACACATTATACAGGCCTACACAGTGCTTTAATTTCAGGAAGGTCTACAAACATTATTCAGGTATGGTCTTAAAAAGAATTATAATAAAGTAATCAAAAGTAAAATAGCACTGCAAAGTTTATCATAGATAGATTTATGCTTATTAAAGCTGAAGTAATTCATTCAAGAGCTGTGAGTGATTTTCTCTTTGCCTTTGGTTGTTTGATTCTCAGTAATGTCGCAATCATCACATTTATACTGCTGCCCCTTTAAGAACGAGTTCAGATTTCATAGTCTACTGATGCACCATATTTTCTCCCAAATATTTCCATAACTACGTTCATTTTAGACATAATAAATTGTTTAACTGTTAATCTCCAAGTCGGTCGGTTTAACATTTTTGTGCAGTCTACATTTGATCGTTTAGACGCGCATATGAAGCCCAGAGTATAATTTGCTTGTCTTGTTGCGGTCTGTTTCGGAGCGCGCCGCACTGGGAACAGCATCTCTTGCGCAAATGTTGTGCTTTTAATAGCTCTTTTTATTATTAAAAGCGTCCCGCAATTTAGTAACAGCAGAGACTGCATTTTACTACAATCATCGATCGTGCTGATTCTGTATTAAAGTTTGAGTTTTAGGGAGAAATGACAGCGCACCGTCGCGATGGGAAGGAAGTTGGCTAGACAGAATGCGGCTATTGTTTTTAATGTTTTTTTTTTTTTACCTCAATATATTCTTTAATATTTGGAAATCAGACTAATATCACAGATCTAAAGTGTAACCAGGCTACGTTTCCTCTGTCGTCACTCATTACGCCGGGCTGTCATGTTGTGCTTGCTGTTGCACCGCGTGAGAGGTCTCTCTCTTTCTCTTCTGGACTGCGAATTGCAAACATGCATCAAATAGTTTAATTAATACGGCTTTGCAAACATTGCACTTTGCTGTCTTGCTCTGCACTGCAGCGGTGTTTCCAGTTCCACCATATGATTTCCACACAGCGAACATGTTATAGCTCAGTGCTATCCTGCTAGCTGGCTGCAAACTGCGGAATGGATTTCCTGAGCGGGGGTGTGTCTCATTAGCCGCGTTTCCACTGCCGGGCTAGGGCTGGGCCAGAGCTAACAGCGAGCCGGGCCGAGCTAGTGGCATCGGGCCTCAAGCACCGGGCTTGCGTTTCCACTGCCGGGCCAGTAGCCCCACAGCGCAGCTCCAGACCCCACCCCTAACACGCCTTTCAGGATCAAACGTCATAAAACCCAGCCCATTTCAGCGGGTATTATGAATTAATTTATTTTTTAAATTAGGAACATAGCATGTATATTAACTCAACTGCCGTAGTGGCTGCAATAGTGTCCCGAGACCAGTACAGGCGATTCTCCATTTCAAGCAGCGATTTTTTGCGCGATATAACAAGTAGGACTGCGGGCACGTTTTCAAGTTATTCATTAATCGTTAACCGAGGCCCATCGGTTAATACTCGGTGCATAGTGTGCGCGCCGCAACCTCGAGATACGGAGTTAATTTTTTAACACCTTTAATAACTGATTGGACCCCATTTGAAACGAAATTAATTTATAGAAATAAAACGCAGCAAGTACGGAGCAGTTAAAGCCCCATTTCCATCACCCTTCAAACTGAAATTGCCAATTGAAAATAAGCAAAACGTCCATTTCACAAAAACTCCGTGTCTGCAAATAATAATAATAATAATAACCATCATCATCATTATTGTAACATTTTTTTAGGCTGCATATGTAGAAGACGCCTTTATCCAAAAAAGGAATAGAGCACAAATAAACACAATATTTTTGACAAATATCAGCGCATATCCAGTGTGTGTGGAGCACGCACTGATGGCTGCGAGACGCCCATGTGAACAGTTTCATTGCATTTCTTTCAGTGGAAACAACTTAAAATACTCTTTCATTTCTGGTCATACAGAAAATAATAATACATTATTCGCAAATAAATTTATTTATAACAAGAAAACGTTGTGCTTTAATCAAGGCGCGCTTCATGATCTCCGTGAACTGAAGCGCGAGACCTGAAACAGCCACCGCATTCGAATTTGTTCGTTTTAAATTGGACATTCAAAGCTTTAAATGTCCAATTTAAAACGAACAAATTCGAATCGAAAGCCAATCTTCTATGTTTATGTAGGCTAGCTTAATTTCTCTCTAAATGTGCATCCGGAGATGGAGATATGTTTTTAGCCGAAAATCATTTAGAAAACAATAGTTTATTAATAAACAATTAATGCCTCGTTATTTTATATTATTTTATTATCAGACACATTTATTATAGCCTATAAATCACCCATAAATCCCCTTTCTGTAGGCTGTGGTTACGGCTCTTCTCATTCAGCACTGCGGGGAAAATATCATTTCCAGGTTCTAATTTGGCCTCAGAAAACCAGTAAAATATATATTTTTTCATATTAATTTGTCAAATATTTTAAATGTTTAAGGGGCAAAAAAATCAAACAAATATCTGAAAATTCGTCGATATGTAGCTATATATAGCCTATATATTGTTGCGCAGCATTTGGCATAGGCCTACAGTTCAAATTAAAATGTTATGCAATTTTAAACGGTTAATCGGTTAAACATGGACACCCCTATGTGCATCTTGCTTCAGATCATAACGTTCCATAACACCGATAAACTCCGCCTTTTACCTTGAGCACGCCTCTAGCCCGAGCTGGCCCCCTCTGGCCCAAGGTATTCGACGGGCCAGAAATCCTGGCCTTTGGCCCTGAGGAAGCACCGATCAAGCCCCGGAAGTGACAGTGGAAACGCGACTGGCCCTGGCACGCACTAGCACGGCCCGGCCCTGGCCCGGCAGTGGAAACGCGGCTATTGAGCCCTATGTTACAGTCACTGATTGAGCTGCACCTCCGTTCAGGGTATCCATTCCACAGTTTGCAGCCAGCTATAGCAGACTAGCAGGCCCGGCGGGAATCACTTTTGGAGTCATTTCAGCAGACAACGTTAAAGCGCAGAAATGGATCATAAATATCGGATTTCTCCGCAGGTTGGATCGGAAAAATCCGATACGTGAATTATGCTGGTATCGGTCCCGATACCGATACTGGATCGGATCGGCCCCATCCCTAGTTAATTTCAATATTTGCTAATACTCTATTCAAATCTTGTTAACATTAGGTAATGCGCTGTGAGCTAACGTGAACAAACAATGAACAGCTTTATTTTTATTAACCAACATCAACGAAGATTAACAAATACAGTAACAAATGTATTGCTCATGGTCATTAACCAATGGACCTTATTGTAAAGTGTTACCAATAAATGCTACACACATCCTTGAGGGTTAAATGAATTGTTGCCAAACATATAGCATGCCAGAAACACTAATAATAATGATCCAGTCATAGACTATTAAGAGCCAGATTTATTTACAGCTTGTGCCAGCGCAAACTCTCTTTTGGCGTAAAGAAACCACTGTCAGGATTTACTAAAGACACTCTGAAAAGGCGTAGACAGGGTTATTTTTGCGGCGGACCTTATTGCATATGCATTTGTAGGAGATTCCCTTTCAGATGCTAAATGTATGGGAGGAGAGTATTTCAAGGAATCACGCAAGGTGATTTGCGCCATAATTGGTGACTGGTGTTTTTGCGCCATTATTTACCACCCGAAAAAAGCACGCCTTAAACCAGACGCTCTGTGGCCGATTGATTTGGACATTATGGAAGTGATCCGGCTATGTTCTTTCATTAGCGTGTCGCCTCCAATCCCGTCGGCACTCTAATGGGACTGCGCTCTTACGCTAATTAGCCCTGTTTATTTACTATTGCCCTTTTTTATTGCATGTGTTGGTGTTTAATGTTATTTAATCCAAAAAAAATACTCTAAAAAATCTAAAGTTTGACCTTATTAAGAACTGAGCGTTATTGATGCGTTTGCTGTTGCATGTTTAGAGGACACCGGGACGTATTTCCCCAGTGTGAAGCGTTGTCCTGGCCGTTACCTGCAGCCCTGTTCGGATGCGGTCAAGAGGTGGTTGAGGAGCCTGAAAAACAGCGGGAAGATCCTTCTGCTCATCACCAGCTCACACTCGGACTACTGTCGACTAGTGTGTGAGCACATACTGGGGTGAGTTTTACGCGCATGCTCATAATCGACATAACATTTACAGTTATTTACAATATAAAATAATCAAACCTTTTGAATTAAAAGTGTTATTTAGACTTAGTTCATACTGTCTGTCAGTAGGGTTGGGTACCGAAAATCGAGTATCGATTGGAACCGAGACTAACTTTTCGTTTTTCCCGGAATCGTTCAAAAGTTACAATTTCGATTCCTAGTTTCGATATTCACAGTCCGCCGAGCGGAAGAAGAAACCGCTGAACAACACCAACGAAGAAGCGTCTACCGAAAGTGTTGGTATAACCGCGCGAGTCGAACATGAGTAGCTTACGTCGGCGGTCCAAAGTATGGCTTCACTTTTCTAAAAATAACGAAATCTCGGCCAAATGCAAAATTTGTGACAAAAGGAGTATTTGTGACAGAAGGAGTATTTCCTTCAGAAAGACCGTTGGTTAGCAAGGTTAGCTAAACTTTTTTGACCCTGCCTCTTAAAAGAATCGGAATCGAGAATCTTTAGGAACCGGAATCGAAACAAGGAATCGGAATTGGAATCAGAATCGTTCAAATTCAAACAATACCCAACCCTATCTGTCAGTCCAGACTCATGTATATTTGAGGAGAACACGGTGAGAACACATTCTCGCTTAGTTTCTCCTATGTACAGCACTAAGCATTCCTCATCATCACGCTGTACTTTATATATGATTTTGCATGTAGTGTAGGATTCTGGGCAAAAAAAAAAGTGTAAAAAGTGTGCTGAGGAGATTCTGGTTTGTTAATATTTTGATATCGTTTTTGCTATCCTATTGCTGTTCCTGTTTCTGCAGTGGAGTCGGCCAGCATATACACAAATAAATCACCATACAAATAATTTCTACACTCATATTTTTGCAGAACGGACTTCGAGGATCTGTTTGACATCATTATCACGAATGCTCTGAAGCCTGGATTCTTCTCTCTGGTTCCGCAGCAAAGACCCTTCAGAACTCTGGGTGAGTAACACACACTTCCCACGACTCCGACATCAGTGCAGCCAAAAGACGTTCATTAGTGACTTAGAAAACACTAAAGCTAGGCGTTCGCTGGAGTGCAGAAATACGCATATTATTCCTCTATTAAAGGTTTAGTATTCCCATATATTTGAGAAATTAAATTCATATAAACGAGTGATTGGTCGACTTAAAGGGATACTCCACTTTTTTTGGAAATAGGCTCATTTTACAACTCCCCCTGAGTTAAACATTTGAGTTTTACCGTTTTCCAATCAATTCAGCCGATTTTCTAATATTTATAAGAATATCAGTAACCAGACAGTTTCTGGTCTCATTGACTTCCATAGTAGGAAAAAATATACTATGGAAGTCAATGAGACCAGAAACTGTCTGGTTACTGATATTCTTCTAAATATCAAAAAATCGTCTGAATTGATTCGAAAACGGTAAAACCCAACTGTTTAACTCTGGGGGAGTGGTAAAATGAACCTATTTCCAAAAAAAGTGGAGTATCCCTTTAACGAAAGACTACCAGTTATTGTAAGATGTGGAAGTGTTGAAACTAAAACTGTATAGAAGGATTGTTTGTTATCCTCATTGTGTATCCTAACACATTTCTCTCAATAGTGGATGATGTTGAAGATGGCGAAGGCTTGCCGTCTCTGGAAAAGCCTGGCTGGTATTCTCAGGGCAACTGGCCTCATCTACACGAACTACTGAAGAAGATGACCAACAAACCTGAGCCCAAGGTAGACAGTCTGAATCCTCAATCATTCTGAAAATGGCAAAGCTTATCAGCATATTAAAATGATTTCTGATTTCTATATATATACACACACATATATAAACTGTGTATGTATATCTTTGATTAGTCTTTTACATTATGGAATGCTTAACAGAGATAACACATGCCAATTTGACCATATACTGCATGAAAACCTGTAAATCAAAGTTTTGTGACATTCTGTTTAACTGTTAATTTCCCAATCTTTTAAGCTTTCAATTATTTACTAATGTTTATAATTTATTTATTATAAAAAGAATAATGATACAATATTTTAATTTTATTTTTAAGTATTTCTGCAGATGTTGTATGCTGCCTGTATTGAGTGTGTGTGTGAATTGATTTGCGTCCACGTGTGTGTCTTATCTGATGCAGGTGGTGTATTTCGGAGACAGCATGCGCTCGGACATGTTCCCCGCCTGCAGCTTTGGAAAGTGGGAGACGGTGATGATCGTGGAGGAGATGGAGGGGGAGGGCGTCCCCCGTGCGAACGCGACCCCCTGTAACAGCCCCACCCCGACCGAAGGCCCTGCAGAGAAAAAGGGCAAGTTTGAGGTGGGACTGAAAGGCTGTTTCTGTTTAGTCAAGCTCAGGATCTTTTCCACTCTCCATTTCAGAGGGAAGCGAGTTGGAATGTTACATGTGTTTGTCTTTTGGATGTCTTGGATTATTGGAATCTCATTTGATATCTTTAACAAAATCTTACTTTTATGTTTTGGAATAATGTCTTTGGCAATATCTATACAGTAGTCAACATTTGAAGTGGATCAAAACCTTTCATCAAAGTTATGAATTTTGAACAATGCCCGTTCTTGTCTATTAGGACGACTTTGATTAACTGTTTTTATCAACTTTGACCACTGCATTTCTGAAAAACTTAAAACTCCAGGTTGCCAGTTGCCAGAAAACACAGCGTACTGTTGCAATGGAAGCCAGCAAACAAACTGGGTCAGAGATCGCAGACTCTACCCGACCTAAAAAGCCTCAGCATCCATCTAAAAAACTCTACGAACAGGGGCATTAAAACCCGCCAACCTACAGCGTGTGGGCCTACTCGGCTTTAATATGTATAATTTGTACTACAGTACCTATTTCAACCATAGCTGTCAATATTACATACTGCACCTTTAAAGTAACACGCCAAAATTGGACTAAAAATATATTAAAATAATAGTATCAGTATATTATTCTTCATTCAGTTCTATGTAGGGCTGTCACGATTGCTCGATTAAATTTGAGTACTCATTAAAAAAAGAAAATAATAATCTGTAAGCGAAGAATTCCACAGACGAGAATCCATGAGCCGCATTATTACACCGTTTTCTAAGGCTGGACGATGTATGATATAACCAGGGCTTTACATTAACTCTCTATCTAGACTTTTACTTAATAAAAAAAGGTTCCCTTCATCTCAGTGGAATAAGATTTTGTGACTTTTTGTACATTATCTATCTATGTACACAAACTGGGCTTGATTCGGTTGTTCTGAAGGTTTGTAAAAAAATTGTTTTACACTTCTGGTCTTTGGGGTTAATATGACCCTACATTGAAATGAATGGGAAATGTGAAAGAAAAAAAGAAAAAAAACTAAATATATTTTCTTCATGTGTCAAAAAAAAATAAATAAAAAATCCGGCATAAATCTGAAAATTTTTACACAGAAATGAAGGCCTAGTACTAGAGCATAAATGCAATGTATCATAAAAAATTAATATTTCATATGCAAGCTAATGTTGTAGTTGAGGAATTGTGTGGTATATGGATAAAAAAGTATTTTATATCTCCAAAAACACAGCATTAATGAATAGATTAGAAGTAAATAAAAAAAATGATATATTATTTGTATGATAAAAATTTATATTTTTTGTACAATTACTCAATCAATTGTTGAAGCCCAGAAGTTCGAAACGAAGACCATTTGAACCACTTAACTTTCACCGTACCACAGCTTGGCATTATATTTTTAAAACAATATTGACAAACTATAAATCATTTGAAAGCTTACAATCTCTAGTTTCCATATGTGGTGACTAGGGTTGGGTATCGAGAATCGAGTATCGATTGGAATCGGGACTATCTTTTCGTTTTTCCCGGAATCGTTCAAAAGTTAAAATTTCGATTCCTAGTTTCGATATTCACAGTCCGCCGAGCGGAAGAAGAAACCGCTGAACAACACCAACGAAGAAGCGTCTACCGGAAGTGTTGGTATAACCACGCGAGTCGAACATGAGTAGCTTACGTCGGCGGTCCAAAGTGTGGCTTCACTTTTCTAAAAATAACGAAATCTCGGCAAAATGCAAAATTTGTGACAAAAGGAGTATTTGTGACAGAAGGAGTATTTCCTTCAGAAAAGCAAGGTTAGCTAAACTTTTTTGACCCTGCCTCTTAAAAGAATCGGAATCGAGAATCGTTAGGAACCGGAATCGAAACAAGGAATCGGAATCAGAATCGTTCAAATTCAAACGATACCCAACCCTATTGGTGACTGATTTTCAAAATAATTTACACAGGAGCCGTAATTTATCAATTTGCAACAAGAATATTTTCATACTCATAAAGCGTGTTCAGACCTTTATTTTGAAATAGCAATGAACATGAAAAATCATGAAAAAAAGTTAGAAACCTCCAAGAGTTCAAAAGATAGCATCCATTCAATTATTTTAGAAAAAAAGGTCTGAAAATGTTTTAAATATTACGAAAAAAAATAATAGATTCACCATTTGTGTTATGGCAATAAGCTATATGTTCTTTGTATGTGATTCCTGAAGGTTGAATTCATATCAAAATCTGCCAAACTTCCATACTACTTCTGAACAGGATGTCTACTTCATAAATTGTGTGAAAATAATGGTTCATATCACTCAAAAGACATATGGAAATGGAGGCGCCCTTATATGGGCAGTAATGGAGTCTGGTTGTGCCCTAGTGAAAAAGTTTGGTACTGCGCCCAAACTAAATCTCACTGAAAGCTCATTTTTTGAGATATCAACCTAAAATTTGAAACAAAACTTGTTCCGATTTTTGGCTTTGATTTTTCTGCAGTTTTAGAGTAGCCCAGGTTTTGAAAATATATATTTTATATAAAATATGAATAATTTTTTTTTTTTTACATTTGTACATTTCTATAAACTCAAAACCAAGACCAATCTTACGTCTATATTCCAAAGCATTCTTGAATTGCAACCATTTAAGTTTGAAATGAGCATTTCCATGTCTATTCAAAAAAAGGGACAGTTAAGAGGTTTAACACCCGGGTGTGTTTCAGCAGTGGCGTGTAACTAAGTCACTCTCACTAGCCACTTTGGCAGGTTGTCAAATATTGTCAATAAATATAGATTTTTCGATACGGAAATATATGAAACGCTTCCAATACTCATTTTCAGCAGAGTAGATAAACGTTACAAGCTGCGCTTTCTCAAGATCTCTCTGACAGTGAGTGACGCACGAACCCGCCTCTCCTCACTCATTTGCTGAATATTGATGAATATTGCTGGTGTTACAGAGTATAATTTTAATTAAAGCCGCCTCTCAGTACTAAACTGAGTTATTTTGCGCTTAAACAGTCTTAGTGAGTGTTCACGCAAACGCACTTTAGTTATGTTTTTAGTGGACGCAAACAGGTGAGGAAGAAAATGCGCGTGTTACAGTATAATGGATCTGTGCTTGAGGTCTTAAAGTGAACGCCACGTTTATTTTCGGCTCATATTTTCAGCCCTTTTTCTCTATCGGCCAAAGACCCAAAATTGATGGATGGATGGATGGATAGATCATCAGAGATTTGAAAAACAGCTGCATGCATTTTTTTGCAATCACTTGTTACAAAGACACCAGTGGGAGAAAAGGCAGTCAGCAGGAAGAGGAAAGGGAGAATTACAGGAAAGATAGTGGATGTTCTTTCAAAAAATATGTCTATACAGCAGAAATATCATTTTTGAGGAAGCAAAATTGCTAAGAAAACTGTAACATGACTCAACTCACTGTCCTTTAGGGTTGAGGATTCAGTTTTCAGATGAACAAACTGTTTATAATTTCACCGAAAACGTTCTCTAATATTTGTAACTTTACCTTTGGAAAGGCAGGAAAGATGTTCCACTTACGTTGGACTCTAAAGAAATTAGAAATAAACTAATACAACTAGTTATGTTTCAGGATTCTGTAACCGAAATAAGGAGAATGTATGTTCAGATGCAAAAGCCTCTAAGTGCCATTTGAAATTTTCTTCTAAAATGATCATTTTTATAAAGTTTGTATATTTAAGTTCAGTAATTTCACTTAAATGGCAATGAAGATTACCTATTAATTGTCATTTAAGTGAAATTACTGAACTTAAATATACAAGCTTGATAAAAATGATCATTTTAGAAGAAAATTTCAAATGGCATTTAGAGGCTTTTGCATCTGAACTCTTCGTATATATTGGTAGGATTGTTGTTTTTTTCCTAAATACATTTTTTTTGTTGTTGTTGAAAAATTGGTACCTACTTAAAGAGTAACTAAACCCTAAATCAACTTTTTTTTAGTTAATGATCTGTAAGAATGGATCTTTATTAATACCAGTCATTGATTCGAGTAACTTTTTTGACATTTGTGTATACAGTGCTTAATTTCTACAATATATGGTGTAAAAACGTCTTAGTGCTGCCCTCTTCAGGTTGAACGGTGGTTACTGCAGTTGAATTTTTCTATTGGATGTTAGCGGTTCTTCGTGACGTACGCAGGTTTCAGCTCACCACGCGAGCTACGCCCTTGGCAGTATAAAAACCATCTTGTGTCGTCAAAACCACTGTTGGAATTGCGAGTATTGAAAACGATCAGGATAGACTGTTTTCGCATCTATTTCGTCCCCTCTATCTCCGCTGGGGTCTGCCCACTTTTTCAGCATTTTTCAAATATTGCCAGTGGGCGGAGTCAGTCTCTGACTAAGGGTTTAGTTACCCTTTAAAAAACAATTTGACCAAATTAATATTTTCTCCATATGAGTGCAGTAATGTCTTAGATTAAAACAACTATAGATTTTACCCACTGACGCATCTTAGCCTGCATTATTTATTTATTTATCAATCATGATACTATTCTAGTATTTTTGAAAACCCCTGTTTAAAAAGTAGAGCTTTTTCTTTTCTCCAAAAATCACAGAGCCAGGATTATGCAACACTGTGTGTGTGTGTGTGTGTGTGCGTCAAACTGTGGGAACTTCTGATCAAACACTTCCTCTTTTACCAGATCAGAGTGTTTCATTCTATTGAAGTCCTCCAGTTCAGAAATTCATCGATTTTTTTTTTGCTCTCGGTCTCAGATTTTATATTGGACATTTAGTTCATTGTAGTTCATTAAGCATTTAGTTCACCTAAAAATGAAAATTCGACCATCATTTACTCATCTGCAAGTTGTTTCAACCCTGTATGAATGGAAGGAAACCCTGGAAATCAGTTCAGTTTCCCACATTCTTCAAAATAGCTCCTTTTGTGTTCAGCAGAAGAAAGACATTCATTCAGGTTTAGGACGACCTTAGGGCGAGTAAATGACCTATCCCTTTAAGTCAGTCATTTATTGCACAAAACACTTGTTGACAATCTTTACGTTGAAACTTATTGCAAGGTAAGTCATAAAGTCATATTTTATGAGTCGGACAGGTTACGTGACTTGTACTCATCCTCAAAACCCAAACACTGGCATTTCACTAATTTGGGCTGAATTGATTAAAGAGCTGAATATGTAAAGCATTCCCTACTTGTTTAGTAGTCAGACCTTTGACCTTTTGGCCTTTTCCTAACTTCCTGACCCTGTTCCTCAATTCAGACCATCCTATCGAATAAACCCAGAAAGGCCACAATATAACTTAACAGTAAGGGATGATGTACAGTCAGCTGCAGTTTTCATCAAATGCACTTGCAACAGTGATTTTGATGCAAAGTACATTAAAATACAGGTTATTTTGAACCATGACACTAAACCAATTAAAATGTAGTATTCCTGATGCCTGTGTATTTTCCTTTCCAATTACACACTATTCAGTGGTCAGTGGCATTTTATTTTTTAATTTTTTCAGAACAGATTAGACCTGTAACCATCCCACCTCTCCAGGAAATGAGAGAGAGAGAGAGAGAGAGGCTTTGTATCCACCTAGGATTAAGATGCATTTCCGATGAACACAAGTGGTCATCCTGGACACATCACCGTTTATCCTCTTGCTTTCGGGTTTCGTCGAGACCCTTTTATTTCGCCACACTCTTTATCTCTCATTACTTTCACTTTTGGCGTTCAAATACTATTGAATAAACAAACCCGTGTTACCTAGCTTACGCGTAAATATGAACATAATGTAATATACACTGTTAGACCTTACCAGGTTTTTTACAGTAAAATACTGGCAACAGGCCAAATTCTGACACTATCATACCATTTTCCATTAAAACAGTAATATACCGTAGAAAACAAAACTAGCCTACAGGAATATACTGTGAATTAACAGCTCTCAAAGTCAACACTCAGAGACTGTGTTCGTAATCACACCCTATGCCCTCATTCACTATTCCCTACATTAGTTCACTAATATAGTCCACTTGAATGAAAAGAAGTGAGTGAATTGAGACACTGATGAACACCTGATAAACAGAATCACTGAAGCACAGAGAAACAAGAACTGAGAAAGAGAAACACAAGATCTACAACTGACTTCCAGCAACACTGAGTGTGAAAACAGTTTACAAACCAGTTTAACATTATTTATTTCATACATGTACAAAAGTTCTTTTTGAGAATTAACAGAGATTTAATTATTAATAAAGTTTTTTTGTCACCATAATGGAGATCAGTATTTGCTTTAGTAGGTCTCTTATCCCTGGACTTGTGACATTTATCTCTCTCTGACTGCTGTAACAGTGAGTTTTAAAACACATTTGTTGTACCAAGAAAAAGTCAAAAGGAAGTTGATCTGGTGTTATCGGCTTTTGCGATAATATCACAATCATTCTGGATATGTCTGATTTTCAGATCTTTCCGGTTTGTACTCTGTGAATATATATGGGTATTCAATTTGTAACTTACATTAAATTATGATTATAAAATAAATCTGTGAATCTACAACATGAAGTCAATATGTTGGTTAATTATGTCATCTGAATAATATTGTAATCATATAAAACATTTAAATAATATCCTGCTTAAGTCAGACACACACAGACATCAACAATTATAATATTCATCTCAACAATGGTAACATTCAAAAGTTTCATGCAGCAGTGCATGCTGGGTTCCAGGATTTTATAAAACTCCCAGCATGCACTGCTGCATGAATAAAAAAAATTGCCACCATTGTTGAGATTAATGTGCTAAATTTTGATATCTTGGTGTTTCTACAAGACTGTAGCGCTGTTTTGGTTTATGTATGATATGTTAAAAAAAATAGTCGTAATTAATTGCTGTGGTTTCACGGTGGTGGTAATGTAACACTTTTGGTTGAGGTTTAAACTCTGAATGAGTAAGAATGAATTATTTAGTAAATGAACAGACCATATGATGATTGTCATGTTTTGACAAATCCAATCATTACTAAACTGTGTGTCTGCACAAGTGTGACTTGCACAAAACACAGCTCACAGCGTCAAAAGAAAATCGAATGTAACAGCGTCAGCAGACCAACTAAAGCAAACACTGATCTCTATAATGGTAACTTCAAACCAAACATTTTTAATTAAACATCTCAACAACATCTTCTATAGATGTATGACAGAAATAAAGCCATTCATGTTAATAATAAGTGTAATAATGTGTAATGGCTGAAGTCAGTTGTAGTTCTTGTGTTTCTCTATTTTCTGTTCTTGATGTTCCTCTTTCCTTCAGTGATTCTGCTTGTTAACTGCAGGTGTTCATCACTAATGCTCAACAATCACTTACATATTCCCTTAATTATCTCACTGCAACACTGCATCAATGTTAATTTTTACTCTTTCTAGTGTGGATTTTCCTGTGGGGTTGAAAGGGTTAACAGTGTAAGATAACCCACAAAATGTATTGTAACAGTAATAAACTGTAAGTTATAAAACAGGTTTATACTGGCAACACTGTTGCCAGTAGTTTACTGTAAAATCTTGTTTTTTGGGGTCACCGTTGTGCTGAAGAGTAGAGCCTGAGCTTCAGTCCAGGAGAA
This sequence comes from Pimephales promelas, assembly GCF_988280905.1. Lineage (NCBI taxonomy): Eukaryota > Metazoa > Chordata > Actinopteri > Cypriniformes > Leuciscidae > Pimephales > Pimephales promelas. Next base: position 6,055,205 of record NC_142781.1, read on the forward strand.
GATCTACAAACATTGATGATACGCTGCATGTTGCTTTATTTAAAAGGCACTGTCTGTGTTAGTCGCAGAATCCGGTGGAAATCTCTTTATTTACAAAAGTTTAATTTTTTAACATTATTAATGCATTATACATTTAGTTATACATTTTAGTTCTTCAAGTGAAGTTAGTTAACTCGTGTTTTAGTCCATTTTTAGTCCAACAGTGTTGCCAGTATTTTACTGTAAAAAAACCTGGTAAGGTCTAACAGTGTATCAATATAATATAATATTATGCAATGTCCTGAATTTATTGGTGGCGGTTTGTCAAGGTTGTGCTCTTTCTCTTTCTGTCTTCCTTGTAAAATCTTTCTCTTAGGATCAGGGAATGAAATCTCCTTCTGACGTATCGAACCAGTGGGGCTCATATTTTGTAGACGTGCAGAAGAATGAGGGAGAGGAGACACGGAGGCTGACCTGGTGTTGTCGCAGTATCCACACATACAGCACTATGGCGATACCCAGCATCGAGGCTATAGCAGGTATTTTTGCTGCTTCCAGTTTGTGTTCTTTTCTTATTTAGACTGTGGTTTTGATTAAGGTATATTATCAAAAAGGTTAGGAAAGCGATTACTGGTTTAGCCCTGTCCTAAATGGCACACTTCAGTTTCATACTTCTGGTCTTGTGGACTTACAATGGCCGCTGTATGCATGTGATGGTGAAGTCCATGAGACCATAGGGCGTCCCATCTGTCATTTTAGGTTTCAGAAGGGCTCTTTGCGGCCGATATAAGCGGGAGACTTTTTCTAGACTACTTCACAAACTCTGAGAGTGTTTAGCGAGACATTACATTTGGGTCTAGGCCAATCCTTTATCAAACCATTCCAGACTCTGAGAAAAGAGGTGATGCTGCAATGGATATTATGAGAACATTGAAGTTTTTGACCTTGGATGCATGGAAATCTGTTGTTGGAGACACCAAATTAAAATGAGGAACCTTTAATATCGCATAATATCTGTATCTGTAATCCTACAGTTCCTTAAAAATATTCTTGTTCTCTACTTCTGCATTTCAGCTTGTGCTCTAGTTTACTGCCATTATTCAGATTCGCATACTTCAAATATTGGGTCTAATAATACAAACAAATCCCAATTTACCAAAAATGTATTCTAAATTTATAGGAACAAATATAGGAACAACTGAAACCACACGTTAACAATATTATTATTATTATTATTATTATTGTTTAACATTTTTATTATATATTATATTATGTTATATATATATTAGGGCTGTGCAAAAATTAATTGCGATTAATCGCATCCAAAATAAAAGTCTGTGTTTACATAATATATTTGTGTGTGCTGTATATAATTATTTTGTATATATAAATACCTATGCATGCATGTATATATTTAAGAATTATTTGCGCTTAAATTCTGTATATATAAATAAATCTATAATCTAAAATAAAGACATAATCTATATTATATAAATATAAATATTTTATTTATGAATAACACATTTTCCTAAATATATACATGCATGTGTGTGTATTTATATATACAAAATAATTATATACAGCACACACAAATATATTATGTAAACACAGACTTTTATTTTGGATGCAATTATATATATTTATATATATATATATAAATGTTAAATAATACAATAAATTTTTTTCTGAAGAACACAGAAAAGGTTGTGAGAATGGCACTCTTGGCTTTGTTTAAAGATCGCGTCTGCAAATTTGGCGAGAGTGACGAAAGTCTTAGGAAAGTGTGTGTGGAAAGCCCTTATATGGAGATGTTTGGGCATGTTTATGCAAATGACTAACCTTGAGCACGCCCATTTAGAATATTACCCATTGACTGACATCAGAGCGAGGGTAAGAGCAAATTCATGTGCATTTAAACGTGTTGTGAATTATTAAGAACTTCGTGAGAACTTCTCCTGTGTGTACAAATACGCTTACAAATTATTAGTGAATGAGACCCATTGTCTTGACTCTTGTTCTGTTCATTTCTTGTGATGCTGCCTATTTGTAAGTAACTTTTTGTGTAATAAATAATCGCATGCAATGTTAAATTTTAAAGACTATTTTTTTGATGGATCATTCAGCAAATTTCAAAGATTTGAGATTTAAACACGTATTTCTGAAAGATAGAATAATGTCTGTTCAATAATATGAATAGTTATTAATTATATTTCTTTGACTTATGCTCCTATGTAACTTTATACAACTTTATACAAATATTTTAATCTTCTAAAAAACCATTCACTCACCCTCGTGTTGTTCCAAATCCGTACGGCTTTTGTTGATCATCGGAACAGAAATTAATATATTGTGAATTAAATCTGAGAGTTTTCTGTCATGTGATGAATAAACATTGATCAGCGAACACAAACAGAAGCTCAACCTTGACGTGCGAGAACAAACCTCTTCCTGAAGCTCAATCGTGCAGAGGTTTAGTACACAGCTTTATTACTTGAGTAAAAGTACAGATAGCCCTTGCTACGTAAATTTGACTCAAGTACAAGTAAAGGTACTACAGTCAGATGTTAAGTAAAAGTACTTGTTGAGTATCAAAAGTACATTTTCTGCTCACATTTATGGACAGAAACGTCCTACATGGAGTTATGTATGGGAATATAAAAGGAATTGAAAGTAAAATCAAGACATTTTCATCTTTTTACCATGTTGCTTTATTTAACATTTAAGAAAATGTAATAAAATTCAGAAAATCGAAATAGTGTGGCGAGGTGGGGCTGCAGCGTCTTCGTCCATGGTTTCGTCTCTTATCTAAAGCTGACCACGGAGTTGACTTTGGTGGAAAGCTGAAGGTGATTGCTGATAGGCTGTCCCAATCAGTGGCGCCTGCACAATCCAATCACGTTTGAGAGGGAAATAGTCCTGAAAATGTGCTTATTTAAAGTGCTGGAGACATTTTGTGATTATTTATATTATACAACATTTCTAGGGGTGTTAAGGGGTGCTGAATCCAAATCTGCTGTATATGAAGCTCAAAAATGTCCCAAAATGCCTCAAAATGGAGAAAGTGAAAATGGCCGCCACCGCCAAGCTGAAATCTATTTTTCAGTATATCTTTTTGACTAAACAAGGTACAAACATGACATAAATGTGCTTTTGTAAGTTTTCCTACATGGGCAATTCAATGGCATATTCAGATTTGAGAAGTAATGTGAAGAAACAGCTTAGAAAAAAAAAAGTTGTTTTTATCTATGAATAATTACTCTGTTATTATTATTATTACTATTAGGGATGCACCGATACCACTTTTTAAGCATCGAGTACGAGTACCGATATTTTTTCCTGGTACTCGCCGATACCGATGCCTGGGGGGGGTGATTTTCTAAGAACAACACAATGAGACTAATGAACATATAAGCATCTTTATTTTTTTAACAACAAACTTTAACCAATAAATTGAGAGTGGTTTATTGTCAAGAACAATGAATTGGGTAAGCATTTCTGTTATTTTTATTGCTCTTGGGGTATCTTTTGACATTTTCTCTTGCCTTGAAAAGGTTTGCTGCAAATTTTGTTGCAGAGTGCTACTGCTAGTGGCAAATTCACCGTGCTCACTTTTGTGTTTAAATTTCAGATGTTTTATCAAGTTACTTGTGTTATATGTACTGGCTTTTGTACCTCCTCTCGATTAGGGGTGTCCATGGTTAAAACCGGTTAACCGATTAACCGTTTAAAATTGTGGCGTCAATACATTTGCACAAAACTTTTGCGTTTTTTTTCTGAATGTCGATAAAAAAAATATTGTGAAATGACAGCGTTTCTATTAAAGATGTTATGCGACTAAAGCATTTTTTTCTTTCGCGATAAGTCATTCCAAAAATAATGTCAACGGTCTATATCACAACCACCGCACTAGACATTAGCCTATTATTATTTATGTGAGGAGACGTGGTGTGTCATCCAAGCATTAATGGCAGGCAAAGACACAGAGTTTCTGTGTTTCTCCCTCATTTCTGCTCCGAGGTCTTGATTTTGGCATTTCTTTGAGGTTTTGTCTAGTAGGCTATTCCTTAATCTTTTATGATTTAAAAAAAAAAAAGAAGAACTCTGCCTCGTATTATGTCCAAACGGTCAGTGTACTTTTGTGTTCATTCGTTTCCCCTTATTTAATCCGGCCTAATTGCAAAACGAAAAATGAATGGTTATTTTGTAAAACGCAAAGTTGAACACCAAAATGTTCATTTGAACTGTAGGACTACGTCAAATGCTGCACAAAAATATATATAGGTTATATATAGGCTTTACATATCAACAAATTTTCAGATATTTGTTTGATTTTTTTTGCCCATTTAAACATTTAAAATAGTTGGCAAATGAATATGGAAAAAAAAAAGATTTTACTGTTTTTTTGAGGCCAAATTAGAACCTGGAAATGATATTTTCCCCGCAGTGCTGAATGAGAAGAGCCGTAACCACAGCCTACAGAAAGGAGATTTATAGATGATTTATAAGATATAATAAATGTGTCTGATAATAAAATAATATAAAATAACGAGACATTAATTGTTTGTTAATAAACTATTATTTTCTAAATCAGTTTCTGCTAAAAACAAATCTCCATCCCCGGATCCACCTTTAGAGAGAAATACATAATTAGCTGACTACATAATTACATAGTCAGAAGATATTGGCTTTCGATTCGAATTTGTTCGTTTTAAATTGGACATTTAAAGCTTTAGTCTACTCAGACTAAAGCTTTAAATGTCCAATTTAAAACGAACAAATTCGAATGCGGTGGCTGTTTCAGGTCTCGCGCTTCAGTTCACGGAGATCATGAAGCGCGCCTGCTGTTAAAGCACAACGTTTTCTTGTTATTGTGAGTTTATGCAAATAAATGTATTTGTCAATAATGTATTATTATTTTCTGTATGACCAGAAATGAAAGAGTATTTTAAGTTGTTTCCACTGAAAGAACTGCAATGAAACTGCAAGTGTTCACATGGGCGTCTCGCAGCCATCAGTGCACGCTCCACACTAAGCACACACACTGGATATGCGTCAAAATATTGTGTTTATTTGTGCTTTGTTCCTTTTTTGGATATGCAGCCTAATAAAATGTTACAATAATGATGATGATCATAAATATTTATTTGCGGACACGGAGTTTTTGCAAAATGGACTTGTTTCTGTGCGTAGGCTATTTTCAATTGGCAATTTCAGTTTGAAGGGTGATGGAAATGTGCCTACTGTAGCCTACTTATCACTGCGTTTTATTTCTATAAATTAATTCGTTTCAAATGGGGTCCAACCAGTTATTAAAGGTTTTAAAAATTAACTCTGTATGTTGCAGCGCGAACACTATGGTTAACCGAGTATTAACAGTTAATGAAAAACTTGAAAACGTGCAGCCCTACTCTCGATATTAATGCAGAAATAATCGTGCAGATTGCCATGCGTGGGTCGTCATCATTGATTTTGAAAATATTTCCACACTGCTGAGGCTGACATTGCATCTGGTGTCTCTGTGTGCACTGGAAAGTTCTGTCAGTTACGTCGTGTCAGGTATCGGTCTTTGGTATCGGGGTATTTTTACGAGTACGAGTACAAGTACATGAGCTTGGTATCGGGCCCGATACCCGATACTGGTATCGGTATCGGTGCATCCCTAATTACTATTATGGTCGATAATTCTTCTGATTTCTGGGTTTTGATGTTGTGAAAATTTACCCTGTCTAAAACAACAAATTGAGGGTTTCTGAGATTTTACTTTTTTCTATATATATTTTTTTTAAGTAGTAACTCATACTCACGGTTATGGATAGAAATGTAGTGGAGTAAAGAGTACAACATTTCCCTCTCAAATGTATTCGAGTAATGTCATGAGGACTCCCCAAAAATGATACTCGCATAAAGTACAGATCCCTCAAAAGTGTACTTCAAGTAAATGTACTCCGTTACGGTCCGGCTCTTTTTTATAACGCAAAAGACTGAACCTGATTGGTTCTTGCGGAATGGCAATTTATTATGTGAATAAAAGCCTAAATTCAATCTTGTTTGGACTACACCTGTCAATTGTTATTGTCACTGGATTCATTTTACGATCTCTTTATGAACTTTTTGAAGCTTCTGAGTGGTAGTTGCGTAGCTGTCAAATAAACATCTTTCGTGAGTTTGCAACGACACGAGGGTGAGTGAGTGATGACCAGATTTTTCATTTTAGGGTGAATATCCTAGTCTTCTTCAGTGAAAATATTCACTGGTACCGTACAAATAAATGTTTCTTATACCACAAGAGAGCAGTTTGTTTTATTGAAAAAATGGCGTCCCCTCTTTAAAAACTTCCCCCTGTTCGTTCTCTCTTCCAGATCTTCCTCTAGACTTTCAGTTCCAGAGATTCTCCTCAGATAAGCCCATCACGACAGGTTATTACCCCAGACCTCCAGACTCGCTGCTGAAATGGGAAGAGAACTTGTCCTGAACCGTCACGCCTGTCAGCAGACACCGGGAGATTGTCCCACCGTTACGTTCTCAAGCTTCACCACAGAGCTAGACCATCCATTCGTCCAATCAGTGATCGAGCCCAGTCAGAGCACCGTCTGTGTGTCTTCTCACCCCTTCCCGAATCCGTCTACACAGTATGAAGTCGTGTCGGTTTAGATGCTGAATGTCCATACGTTGATCATTGGATGTAGGAGGAAGTCACAATGTGTTGTGTATCATCATGCAGCGTTGTGCGTTCACTACCGTTAAACTAACTTTAATGGTGTACAGAAGAAAAAAAAAACATGGCTTTCCCATGGGTGGTTTTGTTTTGATCTGTTTGTTTTTATGAAGGGAATGTTACCTCAGAGGATTCTGCTGGAAAGCAAGCACAAATTCTATCGAATATTCATGCGATCAAGAAACAGCCATGAGTTCTTTGCTCCTTTCGTGATTGGTTGATGTTTTGAGTGTTGTAAACTACACGGTTCAGATCTAGGCCGGTTCATTGTATTCTGCAAATGTTTCAAACGAGAAAATGATCATCGTACTTCCAAACCCCAAAATAGTATTAAAGGATTAGTTCACTTTTGAGAAAACTTTTGCTGATAATTTACTCACCCCCATGTCATCCGAGATGTCCATGTCTTTCTTTCCTCAGTCGAAAAGAAATGAAGGTTTTTGATGAAAACATTCCAGGATTTTTCTCCATTTAATGGACTTCAGTGGGAACCGGATGGTTCAAGGTCCAAAAGACAGTTAATAACTGTTTCAGATGCAGCTTCAAATGTCTTTAAACGACACCAGACGATGAATAAGGGTCTTATCATGCGAAACGATCGGTTATTTCAAAGCTTATTCCAAAAATGTAACTTTTCTAAGGACAAATGCTAGCCTTGCTATATTCTCTGAGGCGCGTTTGTAACGTCACGTAATACGTAATTACGTTCAAAAGGTCACGGGCGACGTAGCCGGAAGTACAGAATCAAAATCGTCCGACATCGTTGTTTTTCCTTTTAATTCCTTTTTTTGTAAACGGTGTCTGAGCTAGTTTGCACGTTCAACCTATGCGTTCAACTTGTAAACACTGACTCTGTACTTTCGGCTACGTCGCCCGTGACCTTTTGAACGTAATTACGTAATACGTGACGTTGCAAACGCGCCTCACAGAATGGAGCAAGACTAGCATTTGTCCTTAGAAAAGTTAAATTTTTGGAATAAGTTTTGAAATAACCGATCGTTTTGCTTGATAAGACCCTTATTCATCGTCTGGTGTCGTTTAAAGACATTTGAAGCTGCACTGAAACTGTCTTTTGGACCTTGAACCGTTTGGTTCCCATTGAAGTCCATTATATGGAGAAAAATCCTGGAATGTTTTCATCAAAAACCTAAATTTCTTTTCGACTGAAGAAAGAAAGACATGGACATCTTGGATGACATGGGGGTGAGTAAATTATCAGCAAATGTTTTTTCAAAAGTGAACTACTCCTTTAAAGGAATTGTTCCACAAAACGGCTATTTAATGTCGTTCCAAACCATTGTGCTGTTTTTGGAACTTAAAGAGATCGTCACAAACGGTTCAATGTGAACAAATATGTCGAGCTCAATTTAAAAAGCACAGTAAAACTAGTTCATTCGCTGATCTAACTTTGCATTGAATCAGTTCGTTGATTTAGAGAGCTGAAGTCCAGAACCGGATCATTTTGAACAATTTGATGTATAATTTGATAAGTTAATCAGTGAATACCGACTTGTTGTTCCTCACACTAGTCCTATGTAGGATGTTTTAGGAATGTTTTGTTCCAATGAAGAAAGTCCTACCCATTTGGAACAAGTTGAGTAAAGATATTGGTGAACTATTCCTTGTAATTTCCTTTTGTTTTAGGTCTTCTTTGTTATCGAATGATATTTTTTCTGTGTGTGTGTAATGTTGTGTAAAATATATTGTGCTGTTGGTTGTCAGTGTAAACAGTCGATTTCTGTCTTGCTGGACCAATGTTGAATGGTGCCGAGCTTTACCACCCATTTAGTGATCTCTCACCTCAGACCTGTTATTTGTTTCATGTGTGTGCTGTCCCTGAGCTTTAATAATGATTTAACGCAATGTAAGTGGAATTGATGTGTTTGTTTTTATTATTATTTTTTTTTTTAATATTAAGTGCTCTGATAAGGTTTCTGCAGTACAAATGAATGGATTTTACTGGTACAATGTTAAAACGCACTGCATGTCAAAAGTTCGACAGAGATGCCTAAAAGTGAGTATTGAGTGACACTTGGGTGTCATGGGTACAGAAGTGTGGAAACCCTCATCGTAAGCATGACCTACTTTTCTCAAATGAAAAAAAGTCTCTTCTGCTGTATGTGGTGAGTAGCACTAGTGCCTGTTTATCAAGTGCAAGGGAAAGTGTTCATATGTGCAGATAAAATAAATAAATAAAAATGTTACTATGTTTAAGAGATTTTGTGTGTTATATGTCATTTCACAGCATTTTTAATGTTTTAGTCTATTTAGAGGAGGTGGATGGACTGGATGGATAATATCAATAGACAATCAACATCAAGATTGTGTGGTCACATTTACAAAAACTATATAAAAGGAAATGTCGTATGTCTTTTATTATTATTTTGCTTAAATGGTCATGTGACAACAATAATTTAAGTGGCCTACAACAAGGTTCATTCGTTCATTAGTAACATGAACTAACAATGAGCAATACATTTTTAGTGTGTATTAGTTAGTTGATAAAAATACAGCTGTTTATTGTTTGTTCATGTTCACAGTGCATTAAAGGAGTAGTTCACTTTTTAAAAAACTTTTGCTGATAATTTGATCACCCCCATGTCATCCAAGATGTCCATGTCATTCTTTCTTCAGTCGAAAAGAAATTAAGGTTTTTGATGAAAACATTCCAGGATTTTTCTCCATATAATGGACTTCAATGGGAACCAAACGGTTCAAGGTCCAAAAGACAGTTTCAGTGCAAACTACAAACAGTTCAAAGGGCTTTAAACGACTCCAGACGATGAATAAGGGTCTTATCAAGCGAAACGATGGCTCATAAGCACAAATGCTCGTCTTGCTCTGTTTTGTGATGTGCGTTCGTGACTCTCCTGTTCAAACTCGTTCATCAAAATGAACAAATCTTTTTCCGAGTCAGTTCGTTCATGTCGTTCGTCGAATGAACCAAATGACTTGAAAAAAGATTCGTTCATTTTGAGTTTGAACAGGACAGTCGCACAGAACAGAGCAAGGCGAGCATTTGAGCTTATAAAACTGAACGTTTTTTTTATTTTATTTTATTTATTTTTTTATGACCGATCGTTAAGACCCTTGTTCATCGTCTGGAGTCGTTTAAAGCCCTTTGAACAGTTTGTAGTTTGCACTGAAACTGTCTTTGGACATTGAACCTTTTGGTTCCCATTGAAGTCCATTATATGGAGAAAAATCCTGGAGTGTTTTCATCAAAAACCTTAATTTCTTTTCAACTGAAGAAAATAAAGAAAGACATGACATCTTGGATGACATGGGGGTGAGTAAATTATCAGCAAAAGTTTTTTTTTTTTTTTAAAGTGAACTACTCCTTTAAATAATGTTGAACGTATTAGTAAATGTTGAAAATAATATTATCTAAGATAAAATGCTGAAGAAGTATTGTTCATTCTTAGTTCATGTTAACCTTAATTAATTAACATGAAAGTGTTATCCATGATCGTTAGTCAACGTCATTCCACAAGAATTCAAAATTCATATTCTCAATATTTCATGTCGACTAGTCCATATAGACCTGCTTCATTATAAATGTATCCATATGTTATAATAGGCTACACATTGCAGTGTATTTTGTATTCAGCGACCAAATACAGTTGTTCAAGGTTGTATTATTATTTTGTGAGAAGCGCGTGGCAATGAAAGTGTACTTTAAGAGCGAGAGTGAAAACCACGGGGGGAAATGAATATCTCATATATCTCTCCTCCCTCTCTCTCTCTCTCTCTCTCTCTCTCTCTCTCTCTCTCTCTCTCTCTCTCTCTCTCGCTCGCTCTCTCTCTCTCCTCCAAACCGCTCCTCCTCCGGCAGATGTGACGCTGGTTTGCTGACTTCTTTTGCGCAGATGATTGCGGTTCTGCGAGGCTGTTGACGACAAACAATATCAGGCCCACGGATGCTTCCCATCAGGCATGAGACCCATGACTTCGGCGTTTTTTGGGAAGGTTACGATAACGCAAGTGGATCTGAGAGGTAACGCAGCTCAATACGACTTTCGTTACGATATGATGAAGTTTTGATGTGTTGTAGCATACTTTAAGTTTAAAGAGCGCTAGAACCAACAGAAAAAAGTTAAATATATGTATTTTTCTTGTTATTAGTGGGCTAATATACATTTGTTAAATTTCTTTTTATTTAAATCTAGTTTAGCTTTTAAGCTCCTTATTCAAGCGCCTGGTTTGCATAGATCTTTCAGTTTCCATTGTCTGATCTGTCAGTGTAACTTAGTTATTGTAAATTTCATATATATTTTTATGAAAAGGGCTATAAAAATACAGAATTATCTGTAGAACTTAGATACTATATCGCATAGCATGTGTATTTCTATAGCGAATAGCATGTGTTTCTCTCTTTAAGAGTCAAACTGGATTGAAACAAGCCTGTTCTCTACATCTTTCAATGTGTGTGTGCTCAGAAACTTCACACACAGCTTATGCAAGCATTAGTTGTTTGACCATGTGTTTAGCAGGAATGCAGAGGTTGAGGGGTCAAGGGCCGCTGCTGTGACTTGCCCTATGCGGTTTCACCTTGCTTTCTAAGGAGTTATCAGGAATCCAATAAGTGCTAACTGGAAGGAAGTGATGCATCCTTACCACAAAAGTTGTGATTAGATCACAAAATTGAGCAACAGATTGGAGGATGATATTTGGAGTAAAGGCTGATTTATTGTGTGCGTGTGTGTGTGTGTGTGTGTTTTAAGACAAGAGTAATAGATACCGGCTGCGCTGCATGGACACATGTCTAGACACCCCATAAAACTGGACCAGCTAATTTTCCATTTGACCAGCGACGTGTTAGGAGGAGAAGCCGAGAGCTCACATTTCGGCTGTTGGAAAGACACTGTTTTGGTGAACTCGCTAAATATTATTCAGTTCTAAGTGTTTTCAGGCACAACAGGCTTAAAAGCAGCGAATCAAAGCAAATCAATAGGAAGTATTATTATATGGGACTGGGCGTCTATCTGTTGAAGGTCCTGCTAATCATTCAGTTTCATGAACTTTACTTTCCCCCTGCTCATCTGGTATGCCAAGAAAGCTATTAATTGAGCCATTCGTAGGTTGACTTCCTCAAAAGTGTAAACACTGTGGCTTTGTTTGTCCAAGCCAAGGAGGTCTGTGATTCCTGGAGAAAGCTATTGGTTTGCATTCCCATACGTTTAAATAGCAATGGCTAGGCAAACAAATGACACCCTCTGATATTTTATGGAGCCAAAAATCCAACAGGATTTTTCCTTTGGCTTTTAGATTATTGCAGAAAATAAGCTCTGTGGTCGACAAAAGTTTTATGAATCTTTCACGTTGTGTTCTACAAAACAATCTCCACACATGAACAGAACATTTATGGATTTTGAGGTCGAAATACAATCACCAGAAGTAAAAGCTAAAGTTAGGCTACAAATGAATTAGACAACGGTTGGATGACTTCAGCATCAACACTTCTAACCTTCCGATAAATCTTCTATTCTTTATTTAAAATCTTTAGTTAGTATGGTTTGCAAGAGCACAAGTAGAAATGCAACAAGGCTGTAAAAGTGAGCTAGTGAGATGAGTTTACCTGATGTATAATGTCCCAGACAACCTCTGTAGTCCAATTTAGACACTTGTTAGCAAGCACCTTTTCCAAGACGCATAAAAGCTTAAAAAAATGAATGAGTGCTAACTCGTTTCCAGGTTTTAGGACTCAATCCTCCAGGACTCTATGGAGAAAGATGGAGAAGATTCTTAGAACTAGATGGTGCAGCCATAGATATGTATACATTGTGTGTCCGCCATCTTGGAACAGTTAGGGTTTCATCACTCAATATAAGAATCAGTGATGCCACTACATTGCGCAGTTTCTGGTTGTGAAACCGCCGAGATTTAATATTCCGGAATATTCTATGGAAGCTTGTTTCCGCCACTGAATATAAAAATAAAATAAATTATTGTGACTTTTTATCTCACAATTCTGACGTTTTTTCTCACAATTGCGAGTTTATATCTCGCAATTGTGAGTTATAAAGTCAGAATTGCGAGATATAAAGTTACAATTGTGAGTTATAAAGTCAGAATTGCGAGATATAAAGCCAGAATTGCGCGATATAAAGTCGCAATTGCATGTTATAAAGTCAGAATTGCGAGATATAAAGTCAGAATTGGGTGATATAAAGTCAGAATTGGGTGATATAAAGTCAGAATTGCGAGATATAAAGTAAGAATTGGGTGATATAAAGTCGCAATTCTGAGAAAAAAAGACAGAAGTGCGACTTTTTATTTCACAATTCTGAATTTTTTTTATCACAATTGCGAGTTTACATCTCACAATTCTGACTTTATAACACATAATTGCGAGTTTATATGTCGAAATTCTGACATCTTTTCTCAGAATTGTGAGATTTAAACTCGCAATTACGACTTATCAGGCCAATTCTAAGGGGAAAAAAAGACTAACTTTTTTCCCCCTCAGAATAGTTTAAATCTCACAATTCTGACTTTATATCATGCATTTCTGACTTTATAACACGCAATTGCGACTTTATATCATGCAATTCTGACTTTATATCACGCAATTCTAACTTCATATCTCGCAATTCTGACTTTATATCTCGCAATTCTGACTATATATCTCGTAATTCTGACTTTCCATCTCGCAATTCTGAGAAATAATGTCAGAATTTCGAGAAGTAAACTCGCAATTGTGAGAAAAACAGTCAGAATTGTGAGATAAAAAGTCGCAATTACCTTTTATATTTCTCATTCTATGGCGGAAACAAGCTTCCATACATTTCATAGGTGAGAATGTGTTGGTTTGTGTTTTTATATTACAGGTTTTTAAAATATGATAATGTTTTAATTTTAAAGACGACTCCTTCGTCTCAATGTATTGGTTAGTTTGGCAAAATCATCTGCTGAAGTCTATTGCAGATATAGATAATTATACACGAATTTAACTTTGGTTGCAGATTTGCTCTCGAGTGTTCATGGACTGGCTTTGACTGTTGCAATATGGCGGATGACTTTCACATTGCGGCCCATGGAAACAGATGCTAATGAGGCATCGATATATATATTGGTGCAGCATCTACCAGCAGGGCTTATCCACAAGTTTCCTACGCCCCATGAGGCCTTGCGTCAAAACTGGGCGCGACTTCCGGTTGGAAGTAAACAAAGCGCGACTTGACATGCTTGACACTCGTTCATTCAACAGTTGACAGTCATTCAAGTTATTGCGATCCAAACTAGTTAACGATGTGGGAACACAACCTCAACGAAATTAAAAAGGGTAAAATAACAGTACCTTTACCCTCCACAGTCGTTGATTGGGAGTATCATAATAACATTATTAATAATCAATACTCATCAAGGCATGGTGACAGACAGTTGTGCGAGCTGACAAACAATTAAAATAAAAAACACACACTTAGTCATTGTGCTTTGGAGTTTATTCAAAATTATAAATGAATGTGCTGCTTGAATACATTAACTGGCACATTTGGTATTCTGTCAACACAGGCTTTGATTCTGAGTTTAGGTGTAACATCAGTAGCGAACAGCCAAACACATGCTGATAGAGTTTATAGAATATTAAGAATTTAAACAAATGTACACAGGAAGATTCAGCGTCTTTTGGGAGGTGATGGAAACTACAGTCGTTGGCAGGATCAGAGACGGGCTCTGGCAGGATCACTCTGATTTCGTTTTCGGCTTATGTTCAAAACAATCACGTTTAAGCCACTGAATTAGTTTAGTCCGGCTATACATACAACCGCGAACAGCACATGTTGTCCCTGAGCTCCGTAACGACATCTCTCATAAAGATTTGCGTCTTTAAATAGTAAAATAATTCTCCGAAAAACAGCTAGCCTCTTCGCTAACTAACACACAAAATACCATTGGAATGCTACTTCCGCCGCCTCACCGGAAGTTTCACCCACTTTATTTTTTACAGGAGCGCCCCTCGGAAACTTGTGGATACTTGGATCTTGATAACCAGCCAATCTTCGAGCCCTTCGTTTGAGCATTTCAACCAACATCATTGATTCAATTCGATGGCGTGAGTTTTGTCAGGCCAAGGTACGGAAGGTTGTGGAGGAGTGTTCAGAAAAGCGCTTCAAGAACAGCATTTCCTCAGACTCTACTCAGTTAACATACTGACATGTTCACCTTTAAAGTTTTGACTAACTGTGTTTCTAAGCGCTGAATGTTGGGAGCTTTCAGGCATGCGGGGTTTCCTTGAGCCTGTCAGGAAAAAAAAACTTTCAGTATAGTGAACTTTCATCTCTGTTTCAAAAAAATAAAAGTCCACAAAGCCAGTGAGAGATCAGCCCTACAGCTGGGTCTAATTACTGCAGGCATTCAGACCCTCTAGTGTAACGCAGGGAAAATAACTTCTTTCCCCCTTTCTGTCTGTCTTCTCAGCTGAGAGGGAGCAAAGGGATGTGGTCTCTCACTCTCTGATGCCAGAATGAGAACTTACACCCGTGGTGCACCAACAGTGTTCTTTATAAGTGCACTGTGGATTCTGGCATCCCCGGCTCTGGCTCAAGTGGACCCCAGCGGAGGCATTGCGTTCCTTGGAGGGAACTACGAGGGAACTCACCCCATGCTGTACTTCGGCCAGGCGGAGGTTGAGGAGCTGCAGCGGGCGTCATTGGGGACGCACAAGGCTTTGGCCCGACAGATCCGGGAGGCTGGGGAGGCCATCCTGGAGCGACCGGAGGAGTACCTGCCCCCCTGGAGCCCTGCTGAGTTTAGTGCCCGCTGGAATGAAGTGTATGGGAACAACTTAGGCCTGCTCTCTATGTTCTGCATGCTGTACCCTCACCGTGCCGGTGCGCTGGATGTAGCCAAGGAATACATGGAGCGCATGGCTGTACAGCCCAACTGGTAAAATAATGTGAATGTGTGTCTGTGTTTGATGTGCTTCTTGAAGGGTAATTCCACCTGTGGAGACATGAATATTTATTGAAATTGGGTCATATATGTAGTAGAATTGTATCATGAATTTCTAATTTGGGACCTTCTTGGCCGATAAATGCAGAAAATGACTTTTTAGTGCTTGTGGATTTTTGTGCGTTCCATTCGACCGTATGTGGACTGCGAAGTGGACTTCACAGGGTATTCCGCCATCTTAAGTGAGATTCCAATTCGAAGGGAACGAACATGTTCAGTTCGAAGGGCACTGCAAACGACATAGGGAATAAGGGAACATCGATACATCACTTAACAGGAAGTCCACTTCAACTGATATACCTTGTTCAGGGAGTAGGGAGCAGTGAACACTGCGTAGGGACCCTGTCGAATGGAACGCACCTCACGACTCAGCTCCGCAGGCCACTCCCACAACTCCGCCCATCATTGTAGACTAGGGTTGAGCTCCACTCTA
The DNA here is from genome assembly GCF_988280905.1 of Pimephales promelas. Lineage (NCBI taxonomy): Eukaryota > Metazoa > Chordata > Actinopteri > Cypriniformes > Leuciscidae > Pimephales > Pimephales promelas. Next base: position 6,071,287 of record NC_142781.1, read on the forward strand.
CGCTACCGCCTGGAAATCATTTCGTACAATGAAATCCGATAATGCGCGCTAATATAATATGACGGCGTAAGAGCGTCAAGGCGGCGCCCGCGCCATCAGCCAATGGATTGGCGTGATTCTATACGGGCTTCAGACAATCGGCACACTTACTCTGATGCGTAATTTTACACGTGAAATGCAGCCAAACCTTGGAGCGTTTTGTCTTCGGCATCTTCATTAATCCCCTCACTATCAGACGTCCCGGGAGTCTCCTGCATATTGATAACGTCTCCCTGATGCACGCAAATTAGTTAAAATCGCCCAGAATCTAGAGAGAGTGAGCAAGAGCGAGCATGCGAGAAGCAAACCATATAGTGCGCGCACGAGGGAGAGAGCGAGAGAATTTATGTATGTACGCCTCATGACACAGAGACTCGAGACCTAAATTTTCGTTCTTATTCGGTCTGGTTATTACCGTTTACATCGGAACCGGATCCCTATTGGCACCGCGTTTCGGTACCCAACCCTATCCATAATGCATCCGTCTGCGTATTAAGTCCCTTCGTCCATATTTTCAAGTTTCTGCCGGTGAATTGAAATCAAACGCACTGGCACTGATCTGTGATTGGTCTGTTAGCGCATTAGGTCCAACCCCCTATGGATGGGTTTGAAAGGGTGGGATCTAGTGCTTGTAGTCTTTACAGAAATCCCCCCTCTTACACTTCCTCCTACAATGACGTAAAATGACGATTTTTGCATCATTGTTGGAGGAAGTGAAAAAGGTAAATAGCGGATTTCTCTCGCCTCAGGGGAAAATGAGAGTGTTGCACAACCATTCAATAGTATAACTGGATTTCTAATTGAAGTCTTAATGCAAATGGGTGGAGTGTCCCTTTAAAGGCCTTCGGACGTGGAGCTTTGTATGATGCGTTGATGTAATTTCCACTGAAATAGGAATCTAAGGCGGGACATATTGAATCTTTTCAAATAGCCAATAGCATTTAGTTTACCTCACAGACTGCAAGTCGTACTTACAGCACCATGGAAGCAAATCTGAGTGCTGATGAAAGGTTGGATTTATGTGAAAGTATAAACTCTTCAGTCCCCTTTTTTGCATTTCGTTAGCTTTAATTTTGTCTTGTGCTAAAATGTTTAAAGGCCCACTGGAGTGCCTTGGTACGCACAGCTTTGTTTGATGCGTTGACGTAAGTTACACTGAAACAGGAAACTAAGGCGGGACAAATTGAATGGCTCCTCACCTTTTCAAATAGCCAATAGCGTTTAGTTTACCTCACAGACTGTGAGTCGTACTTGACCGCACCGTGGAAGCGAATCCGAGCGCTGACGATATGATGGATTCAATAGTTGAGGTGTGAATAAATTCTAGCCATTTCATTCTTAACTAACGTACAGTTGGAAAATTGAATAAAACTTTAGCGTATGAGCAACCGAATACACATCTGCAACCCATATTGCTCTGTGACGTGTCAACGGTCGCTTTGGCCAGGTGGTCCCGGGGACTGCGGGTGAAAATTAGCTTCGGCTAACTCTGGCACAAAGCATCTCTTCGTAAGACTAATGTATTTTGTGCATTGTCCCTGATAAATAAATAAAATAAAGGAAATAAAGCAAAGTCTGTTTATAGCAGATGTGATGAGAAGCTGAAGTCTGCGGTGATGTCATAAAAATCCATGATCCATTTTAGCGGAGTAAAGGACTGTAAGTTTTGAATGCTTATATCTCCTAAACGCAAATTTTGTCATTGTTTTGGAACACATCAGCTTATTGATAACCTTACGGCTAACATATTTGTACTAAAAGCTAAATAACTTAAAATTTGATTTCAGGGTGCCTTTAAGCACCCAAAACACTCGTGACAAAGGTTCGATATACTTTTTTGTTCTTTGCTTAGGGGTAAAAAGAATCTTTAAATTCCTTAGCAGCTGAATACGGTTAGCAAGCATCCCGACGCCACCCACGCGGCTGTGGCTTTAATAAATAAGCAGTTAAGAATGCATTGATTGTAGCAATGTTTCAGTGGCACTCCAGCCAAAGGAAGTCACGTCAAGTTTGTTTATTTACCACTTTATATAGTAGATTGCTTCAAAACAAGTAGGTTTGAATCGTGCTCGGAGCGTTGCAAGTAGAACTGGTTACATTGGTGCCGTGACCCGGGTGGGATTGAGGCTTGGGGGGGTGAGCTATGCAAGTAAACCTCACTGCCCCGGCCTTAAGAGGTTCACTAGGGATTGACGCTAGTGGCTGCGGTCTTTATCGTTCTTGAATGCGTGCCCACCTTCCATGCCAGTTGACGCTAGTTCGAATCCCGCTTGGAGCAATGCCAGTATGACCAGTTATACCTGCAAGGTGCTTTAATATTAACCATTCATTAGATCTTTTTAGTAAAGGGTGAGCACTAATGTGATCCTAAGCAACAACTGAAAGGGTTTTGTGAGGCATTTATTCACAGTATTGTGAGCTTTTTTCGCAACACAACCCAGAACACACTTTAGAATTACGCTGGATTGACCTCAAATATTCAAGTTGTCAGTTAGGGTCGCACTTATTTTTTTAAGTTGAAACAATATTTTTTAAGTGAAAAAGCCACAACCAATTTTGTTTTCATGAACATAAAAAGCATATTGAATTCAGATTCAAACAGGTGCACAAATTTTGTTATTATCTTCATTTTAAAGGAGTAGTTCACTACTAGTTAAAAAAAAAACTTTTGCTGATAATTCACTCACCCCCATGTCATCCAAGATGTCCATGTCATTCTTTCTTCAGTCGAAAATAAATTAAGGTTTTTTATGAAAACATTCCAGGATTTTTCTCCATACAATGGACTTCAATGGGAACCAAACGGTTCAAGGTCCAAAAGACAGTTTCAGTGCAAACTACAAACTGTTCAAAGGGCTTTAAACGATTCCAGATGATGAATAAGGGTCTTATCAATCTAAACGACTGCTCATTAAAAAAAAAAGACAAAGTTTAAGTTTTATAAATTCATTCATTTTGATGCACGAGTTCGAATAGGAGAGTCACGAACGCACGTCACAGAACAGAGCAAGGCGACCATTTGAGCTTATAAAACTTAAACTTTTTTTTTTATTAAATGAGCGATCGTTTCGCTTGATAAGTCCCTTTGAACAGTTTGTACTGAAAGTGTCTTTTGGACCTTGAAGGTTTGGTTCCCATTGAAGTCCATTACATGGAGAAAATCATCAAAAACCTTCATTTCTTTTCGACTGAAGAAAGAAAGACATGGACATCTTGGATGACATGGGGGTGAGTAAATTATCAGCAAAAGTTTAACTCTCCAAATCTGTATATAAGGATTTGCTGGAAAACCTCTGCTATATACAGCCATTTGTCACTTTCTGCAGATGTATCCATACATTTAGATTCATACATCTGGCAGATGCTTCCAACTTGCTTTGCATTCAATCTACACATTTTTCCTTATGCTTTAGAAAGATGTATTCTCACCTACGTAGATGTGTTGCAAGATCTTTAAGTAGAGCCAAGTTTGCTATTCTTAAAACCAGATGAAACACAATAAACACCTTCTATATTGGCCTACACTCGATTGGATGTGTTATTGTTCAGAAACTATCCCAGATCCACTCTGTAATAGGTAAGGTACTTAGGGCCACAATGTCTAATATATAAGCATAAACCATTATTATTGTTATTATTATTATAACATGTTTAACACATTCCATGTTTCTAAGGCCACAAGGACTCTCTTTTTCAAAACATATGGTTTTAGTTTATGAACCAGAATTGCTGATTGCTGTGTTTGTTGTCACTGTACCTTCTACGGTTAGTTCACCAAAAAATGAAAATGATGTCATTAATGGCCCGTAAGACCTCGGTTCATCTTCGGGAGACAGTTTAAAATATTTTAGATTTAGTCCGAGAGTTTTATTAAATTTTATTAAATAGTTACTAACTAACCCACTGATGATGTCTTTATTTCCTTTCTGGACAAGGACAGTATACCGTACATACATTTCCAATGGAGGGACAGAAAACTCTCGGACTTAATCTAAAATATCTAAAACTGTGTTCCTAAGAGGTCTTGCGGGCTTGGAACGACATGAGGGTGAGTCATTAATGAATTTGTGGGTGAACTATCCCTTTAAGACCTCTATCTTGACAATACTTGCTTCTTTTAAACTGAATATCTCCAAAATGTTGGCCCAGCCAAACCTGCCTCTGACGCCACTAACACAAAAGCCTCTAATGCAGTGAGTGACAGGTAGACCTGCCTCTGATGTGTCTAAACTTGCGTCTGATGCTTCGGATACGCTCATATCGCTTGCTCTATGTCACTGATTTATTAACATCAGTCTGATGGCCAAACAATAACTGCAGATTTTGACCTCAAAAAACTCAAAAATAGGACATTTTTACGGTTTGATCTAAAAGTAAAAAAATAAATAACACAAAATGCAAGGGATCAGCGCTTTAAGCTAAAAAAAATCCTTTCTGTAAAGAGTAAAGTCGTTTAAGCCCTTGTCATAATCCTCCCAAAGCTAAGACATGTTGCCCATCAAATGTATCAAAGGCTGAATTATTGCTGTCCCCACAATATCTAATTTCAGTTTATTCCATAATAGCAAAAACTATGGATTACCTTGAACTATGAATCACATTGACCCAGATTCCACTGTCATCATTTTAATCCAACACATTCGTTCTTTTATTTGGAAAGTGCGCTGCCTCCACCTTACATAACATCAATTGCAAAATGGCTCAGTAGGTTAGATACATCTCAAATCATTTAGCTAAGACAAAGTCTTCACACTTGTGAATATTCATGGATGACATTTATTCTTAATTATAAGTCGGCTCCAGTCATTGGGCAAGTCTTGAGTCACAGAAACGAGCGAGTCATTGAATCATTCATCAGTCTTGGGATGATTCTGTGGAATGATTCACTCTTTAACGAAGCTCCCGTCACGTTCCTTCATTCAGGGGACCAGGGTTACATATTCAACCCATACATTTAAGTTATCCAGTTATATTTGGAGTTATATTTTGGTTTTCAAAAATGTGGGTTTATTCATCCGTTCAAATATTGAAAGTGTCGGTTTTGCTCACCTCCTCCAGTGAGTTCTCAGAGTGAGTGCTGATGTTTGTGGATGGTTGGCTGGTTGGGGTTAACTGCTGCGGTTCTGCACTCTCATTTACACTGCCGCCAGCATGTAGTGGCCAACCAGGACCAGCCCAACGCAAACCTCCAGCTTCTGGAACTCATAACATCGTCTGTGTTATTACACACACTCCGGATTGTAGGTGTAGCGGTAGCACTGATTCAGATCTACAGCCTCCACTGCTCTTTCATTGCTTTGTCAAAGCCAAAATCTGTTACACATTTGCTACTAGCAGACACTTGTTTGTTACCAAAGTAAGTGGTTCTCAAATTGCATGAAATTTTGTTCTACCATTTCTCTCCTGGTAATGCTGTCCAGTGAGTAGCAATTGAAATGCAGCTCACTTGAAGAATTGACATTAATAATGTATGTGGACATTGTTTATCTACTGTATGTGTATTAACCTAAATCAGCTCTTTTTAAAGCGGTCAGTGTCTATTAAAAGTTATTGCGATGGTATCATAGTACAGTAATATTTGCGTTCTGAGACGAAGTTCATGTCTGTTGTCATGTTTGGTAAAACATATTATTACACTTAAATACTTAATTATCTCACCATTTTGTTTATTTGTATTAAATTATTTTTATTTATTAATTTTTTTTGTCCACTTTACATGAAAAGAAATTAATATCGGCTAAAAATAAACTGGAAAAAAGTAGGGCTGACACTTTTTAATGTGTTTCTTAGAAATAATGTGATAATAAAATAAACTAGGGCTGTCAAACGATTAATCGCGATTAATCGCATCCAAAATAAAAGTTTGTGTTTACATAATATACAGTATGTGGGTGCAGTGTGTATAATTATTTTCTATATCTAAATACACACATGCTTGTATTTAAGAAATATTTTCATGTATATACTGTGTATAGATTTATATATAATTTATATTATATATAAATATAAATAATTTTTTTTCTTAAACATGTGTGTATTTATATATATACAGTATACAAAATAATTATACACAGTGCACCCACATATATTATGTAAACACAAACTTTTATTTTGGATGCGATTAATCGTTTGACAGCCCTAAAATAAACCTAATTAATCCGACCCCCGACCCCTATGTGAATTCTGTAATTCTTCCACAGAACAAATGGATGAAGTAACACATAAAACTATAATTCTAACTGTTTTTTTTTTTTTTTTTGCTAATTTGATTTTCTGCTAACCAACCTACAGTATTTTTACAGTACAATAACTTAAATAACTCTATATGGCCAGAAATGATCTTCTGATAAAAGTTTAAACTATCCTCAGGATATTTTATGATCAGTTCACATAACAAGAAACTGGAAATCTCTATGAATGTAAAAATCCCTCCTGGCAATACAAATCTCTGATTAGTTAACATATTTGAGCAGCTTTCCTCTTTGCAATTGCTGTTCTTTTAAGCTCTATAAACAGAAACAGGTTTTATTTTCTGGCTAATGTTGTGTGAGAGTATGTTCAGACGGCTGTTTTGTTTCAGGATGGTGAAAGATGCTCCGTGGGATGAGGTTCCTATAGCGCACTCCCTGGTTGGCTTCGCTACGGCGTACGACTTCCTGTACGAGTACCTTAGTAAAGTTCAGCAGGAGCGTTTCCTGCAGGTGATCGGGAACGCTTCACGCTACATGTATGAGAAGTCTTACCACCGCGGATGGGGATTCCAGTACCTCCACAACCACCAGCCCACCAATTGTGTTGCTCTTTTGACTGGCAGTCTCGTGGTCATGAACCAAGGTGAGTCTAACATTTCTTTAGCGTTGTATGTCACATTGTCACATAAAGTCATGTTGAAAACTGTTTTTTTTTTTTTTTTTTTTTTTGACTGGTCCAGTTCTAATGTAAACAGCCTGAAAGATGGGACTTCCGTTCCTGCAACTGCTAAATTGAGCGTTACCAATTCTTCTATTCATTTTTCTGTGATCGGTCTGTTCAGTCCCCTTTATATTGTTTATGACTCTATGGTCCGAAAGCAATGTAGGAACTAGGAAGGCATCAAGGCACGTCTGAATCCAATGTTGGCTTCGCTTCCTGTCTTCTGAGAAACCTTCATCTGATCGTTTTTTGAAGGCACTATAGATCAGTGTTGTAGTACTCGAGACTCGGACTCGGTCTCGAGACCATATTTTAATGGTGTTGGTCTTGTCATGGACTCGTGTCCATTTGGACTCGGAATTGACTCGTACTCGAAAATATTTTTTTTTAGGACTCGGAATTATTCCCGAGTCCACTCGAGTTCAATTAAAAATATTTTTCATGATTATTAATGTATGTTAATAAAATATTTCTTTAAATTGATTGACACACCCAGTGATTGGTGATTTTCTAGTGCGCAACTGCGCATGACAAATTGTAATAAAATTACTTTTAACACCACCTACTATGTGGCCTTTTTACCCTAAACTGATCATATTTTTTAAACTCTAAGTAAATTCAGTAAAAAAAAAAAGGATTTCTCTAAGTAAATAAAAGTAAATTAGGTAATCAACCCTCACTGGTCTCGGTCTCGACTCGGACTCGACCGTCTCTGGTCTCGGACTCGACTCGGACTCGACTCTCTATGGACTCGGTCTTGACTTGGACTCGAGTGAGGTGGTCTCAACTACAACACTGCTATAGATGTATCCTTCACTGCCTTTGATATCCCACAATCCTTTGTGTGACAGTTGAGCTAAGGAATAAAGATGGCGTCTGAAAGATGTGGTTGGTGGTCATCTGCCTAAGCTTTCGGATGCAGCCATTGGTGTTTAAATAATGAACGTGGAATCGAGGTCTATTTGGAAATGCTGTTGTATGAAATGGAAGTAGGGATCATCTACAGGATTGTACAGGGGACTTGACTTTTTCCATTGGTTGTGGATTGGATTGTGAAAAGAGAGCGTTGTATACATGAATGGATAGGGATCTGAGTGTGAATGGCTTTTCTGCAGCGTGGGCTTATACATCAAAAGCAAATTATGGCATTTTAATGAAAAAATTATTTAAAAAATGTATATATATATATATATATATGACCTGTTCTATGCACAGTTCCAACACAATTATAAGCTCATGACAAGATTGTAAAACTTTTATATTTTTAGGATTCTTGAAAAGGGACAAAATGAAAATATCTGTAAAGTACATATGGACTAGGCCTAGACTTCGCCCACAGGAATTCAGTCGGTGAAACACATATCCAAAAGTTCACAACCACTTAAAAGCTCAAATAACACATTTTAAATGGAACAAAAATATGATTCCTCTTGCCTATAATTAGTAACACTTAGAACCACAGAAGACGAAGAGGATTACAAAAGAACATTCGATTTATTATGAACTCAGAAAAACAAGTGTGCTAGTGCACAGACATCAACCTACAAATGAACAGGACAAAGGGAGGGACTTAAATACACAGTGATGATTAACTAAAGTGACGAACAGCTGTGAAGAATGGTGTTTGTGTCCATGGAGAAATGCATATCCATGTGGCATATCCAAACTAAAACAAAGGGAACACATGCCATGAATGAAAACAAAACAAACAGTGTGTGTGTTCTGTAGTCAAAATGATGTTCTCTAATAATTGACAGCATACCTCACATACTTTTTTGAACCCCCCCCCCCCCTCTCTCTCTCTCAAAAAAAATCCTGTAACAGCACTTCTTAAAGGAGTAGTTCACTTTAAAAAAAAAAAAAACCTTTTGCTGATAATTTACTCACCCCCATGTCACCCAAGATGTCCATGTCTTTCTTTCTTCAGTCGAACAGAAATTAAGGTTTTTTTCTCTATATAATGGACTTCAATGGGAACCAAACGGTTCAAGGTCCAAAAGACAGTTTCAGTGCAAACTGTTTAAAGGGCTTTAAATGATTCCAGGCGATGAATAAGAGTCTTATCAAGCGAAACGATCGCTCATTTAAAAAAATAAAAAAACAAAGTTTAAGTTTATAAGCTCAAATGGTCACCTTGCTCTGTTCTGTGATTCGCATTCGTGACTCTCCTGTTCGGACTCGTTCATCAAAATAAACAAATCTTTTTTCGTGTCATTTGGTTCATTCAATGAACAAAATGAACGAGTTGACTCGGGAAAAGATTCATACATTTTGATGAACGAGTTCGAACAGGTGAGTCACGAACGCATATCACAGAACAGAGCAAGGCGACCATTTGAGCTTATAAAACTTAAACTTTGTTTTTTTTTTATTTTTTAAATGAGCGATCGTTTCGCTTGATAAGACCCTTATTCATCATCTGGAATCGTTTACAGCCCTTTAAACAGTTTGCACTGAAACTGTCTTTTGGACCTTGAACCGTTTGGTTCCCATTGAAGTCCATTATAAGGAGAAAAATCCTGGTGTTTTCATCAAAAACCTTAATTTCTTTTCGACTGAAGAAAGAAAGACATGGACATCTTGGATGACATGGGGGTGAGTAAATTATCGGGCGAAAGTTTTTTAAAGGTGAACTACTCCTTTAAATTAGAATATTTCATTTTAATCGAAAGTGAAACTCTGTGCTCTCAATCTGTGGACAATCTGTGACTCCCAAGTAAACCGACATATGGTTTTTGGAGATAACACACGGGTTGTGAAGAAGGAAGGGTCTGCCCGCTCGCTCAGCGTTCCTGCCTGGAATTTAAGGCTGCTCAGGGTCATTCTGCTGAGCTGAACTTAAGCCTTCCTAATTATTTCCCCAGCGAAGCAGTTCACCACATGACTCCAGGATTTCAGCACTGATATTTTCCCCTCGCTCTCTTGCTCTTTTGTGTTTCTCTCGGTCTTTATCCCTCGCCTGCAGCTATTCATAACACAATCTGTCGTTTCTGGCTCTGAAAGTATGTCATTTTGCCTTTTCGAAACAGCTTCTCTCATATCTTTCCAAATATTTGCCCTTCCCAGCATTCCCATCCCAAGCCGCTCCGTTTCATAGCAGATGATTCTGTATAAAACAACATCATTGATACAGAGTGAATGATGTGGGTTTGTGGAGATCGGCCTGGATGAAGGAACGGTGGCTTAGCTTAAAGGGTTAGTTCATCCAAAACTGAAAATGAAAATAATCATTTACTCACCCTCCTCATGTTGTTCCAAACCCATTAGACTTCCTTTTGTCCATTGAAGGTCCTTGCGACTAAGAATTTGAATGTGCCTTGTATGTGTGTCAAAGACAAAGTTGTAGTTGTGTGTGCTTTTAATGGATGGACAGAAATATATAAATATGTTCCTTTGTGTTCAGAAGATGAATGGAGGTCTGATCGGTTTGGAACGATATAATGACAGATTATTTTTTGGGGAACTGTCTCTTAAAATGAACTTTGTGTACACAGAACTCCTTGTAATACCAACCAACCCATCAGTTATACATTGCACTAGTCGCAACAGTCATGAATTTGGCGGTAGTGTTTTCTTAATATTATTATTATTATTCATTTGCCATTTGATCTTCACTTGGCACTTTTTGAAGCTTGCCTGGTTTTGTAGTTTGACACTTTAGATCATCAGAGTATGGCACGTCTGATCTTCAGTCAAGCGGAAACGTCCCACCATCACACTCTTTTGGTCTCACTTCATCTGTAGCTATTCATATAAAATACAAGGCTATGATTTTGGCCGTAGGGGGTTCCACTTGAACGGCGTTCCCCAACCTCGGCACACTGCTAAGCATCTGTTTTCTTCCACCGTCTGGTGCTTCCGTCACAACAAGGTATAAAGTCTCTCATTTCTACTGGAGTGGGACACCATTACAGCTCTCATGAAGACACCTTTGAGATTACTTTTGATGTCTGAGAATGATATTACTTAAGCTTGGGTTTTCTTTGAAAAATGAGTGCGCTTAATTGAATGCGCATTTGTTGTGAACTTCAATTCTTAAAAGTATATTTGATAGTAAAGTATGCAGATAGTTAAGTAGAAGTAGAAGTCCACTTAAGAGAGCACACTTTCATGACTGTTTCTTAACCCACTTAAAGGGTGTAACTCTTTTAGTTTATTCTTAGCTAAAAACACTTAGTTCTTTCAAAAATATATGTGCTCATTAATGTATATTTACTTCGTTCAAGTAATAAAGTATTCTCGTGAGTGTATAATATGCCATTGAAAATACATACGGGTAAGGGGTTCTAATGTCGGCCGCCATGTTGCCCCTCCATCTTGAAAGTACATTAGCCAAAGAGGGACATACCCGTTAATTCAAGCTTCGCCTTTCGCGTTTACATTTGAGTCAACACTCATGGACGAGGTCGAACTGGAAGCCATGTTAATCTTGGACTACATTGGCCACCGTAGGAGTTAAAACGAAATCGGAATTGAGAGGAACAGAAACTAAGGCCATGTCCACACTAATACATTTTTCGTATGAAAACGTATATTTTTTTCTCCGTTTTGGCCTTCTGTCCACACTGAGACGCCGTTTTAAGTCAACAAAAACGTATCGTTTGGAAAACGCTCTCCAAAGTGGATAAATTTGAAAACGCCGTTTTCGCGTTGTAGTGTGGACAGTGAAACCGGAGGTATTTCAAAACGATGACGTAAGTTTAGTCATGTGATCCATGTAATACCAATAGATATTCATGTTTATCGCTATGGGCTATATGCACGAATAAGTTCCGCATTTGACGTAAGGATGCTCGTCCATTTCCGGTTGTGTAGATTAAAGCGGAGGAAAACCGGAGAAAACGGGATTATGGCAGAGTCTTCAATATTTACTGTCCTCCCGTCTTTGAAACGAAACGTACATACGTTTAGATGTAATTTTATATATAGTTATGTTTATTTAATATAATTTTAAAAAGAAGCATAAACACAACGAGGGGTGTCTGTTTTATCTGTTTTTGTGACTAACGTTTCATTAGTATAACCATGGAGTATAAAATTCAATATAAATTCTCGGTATTGCATTGGACTCTATGATCGGCGGAAGTTATCGAGCATCCTTAATCCTTCACCGGAAATAACGCCGTGCATAGAGCCCATTGTGCCTGTTATGTGTTACTGTTATTTTCCCATCTGTATCATCTCAGTGAGCTTTTGTGAAGTTTCACGCATGCGCAGTAAAGTGAATTTAGAAGTTTCTCATCCACAATGAAACGTCGGAGAACGCCTGAAAACGCTAGTGTGGACGGAGAGCGTTTTTTAACGAAAACCCCGTTTTCAAATGTATCCGGATCAATGTGGACGTAGCCTAATATTCACTGGATGGTCATATACCTTTTCACCACTAGATGGGGGTAAAAATCACACAGAGTAGCTTTAATGATGAGTTTAAAAAGTGCACTTTGTAATGATGTCAAATTAAAAGTTTTTAATCAATATAGAAGAAGTACACTTATTTTGATGTTGACTAACATAGAACACATGGAAAGTACTTGATTACATTTTTACGGTAACTAGTGTTTTATTCAATGTTACATTCAAAGTTTAAGTTATTAACGACACTGGTGGCCGTTAATGGAACTGCAGCCAGCAACTTATTAACACTCGTGTATGCGTAACACACAAGAGACTGAGTGTGATTCAGGGCTCAGATATACTCTAGGCAAAGTTGTTTTTCTGTCCTTTGCTGAAAATAACAGCGATATACTCTTAACCAACATCCTGACGCCAGCCACACTGCCGAGAGCGACATTTAGCTGAATATATAAATATGTGCTGTGTTTTTCTCTTAATAACAAAATAAACACACAACAAAATGAGCAAGCATCTGATCATAGCGATGTGGAGATGTTTACAAAAGCTCTGCAATTTGTCGTCATCATGTTGACAGGTGAGGTCATTAAAATTATACTGTTTTGATGGTTATGTTATAAAGAACATTTGAGACTACATATGAGACGATGGCTTAAATAAATCCCTTTTCTTCGCATGACACATTGACATTATAGTACAGAATGGCTCTTTTGGCATTTTCCCTGAACATTGTATAAGCATTTCAGGAAGAGAAGCTTTTGCACTTGCCTCGAGTACCTTATTGCTTTTATAAAACGGTTACCACACAATACAAATATTAAAGTAAAAAAAAAAATGTATTAGTTCAACTTTCATGAAGTAAAATCACTAAAAGCCTTCCTTCCGCTGGAAAAAATAGTCCCTGACCGTGAACAGCAACAACGGTCCAATGTGTAATATGCATGAAAGCTCAAATAAACACAACATAGGAACCGCAGTGTTGTGCAGTGATACAAAGAGCCATTGAGTGAAGCGGTCATAGCCGTGTGTTATCATGATTAAAGCACAGCTATTGACCAATCAGGATCAAGGATTGGAACTCACCGTTTTATAAGTTTAATTACAAACTGCTCATTGGGAATAAAAAGCAACTCTCGATTAATACATGAAAATATCTTGCATATATCCCCATTGATATCAATCTCAATAGAAATGACAATAAAGTATTTTTGACTTGTCAGTACTTTCAATTATATACAAAGTAGAAGTAAATTTAAAGGGTTAGTTCACCCAAAAATGAAAATTCTGTCAGTATTTACTCACCCTCATGTTGTTCCAACCCAGTAAGACCTTCGTTCATCTTCGGAACACAAATTAAGATATTTAAGATATTAAGATCGCTCCTGCATACAGTCCATAGGCTTCTTGAGGGAATGACAATTGATGGCCTCGAAAAGTCATTAAAGACATCGTTAAAATAGTCCAAGTGACTACATCAAATGACGAGAATACTTTTTGTGCGCAAAAAACAACAAAAATAACGACTTTATTTCAACTATTCGTTTATTTCTCCCTCTGCACGAGTCAGGTTACTAGTTTAGTAGCGTAAGCTTCTGTTATTGTACGTCACACGCATCACACACATGACCAGCGTCGGCCAATAGTGAGCCTACGTGTGACGTAGCTTTACGCTATCACACTACGTTAACTGACTACAGGCCCATGGAGAAGGAAGTGAATAATTGAAAGTCGTTATTTTTGTTTGTTTTTGCGCACAAAAAGTATTCTCGTCGTTTGATAAACTTAAGATTGAGCCACTGTAGTCACTTGGACTATTTTAACGATGTCTTTAATGACTTTTAGATGCCAGCAAGAGTCATTCCCTCAAGAAGCCTATGGATTAGTATACAGGAGCGATCTTAATATCTTAAATATCTTAATTTGTGTTCCGAAGATGAACGAAGGTCTTACGGGGTTGGAACAACATGAGGGTGAGTAAATACTGACAGAATTTTCATTTTTGCGTTTTAACTTTACATTCAGAAACACACTTTGACCATATTTCAAAGACAACAGAATTATGAAATTACATATAAAGATGTAATACTTGGATGAAAAAGCACTTTAACTGTATTTAATTGAAATTTAAACTACATTTTCATTTAATTATAAGCCAAATTTAATATCAGTGTCCAGAAACATGACATTCAGTCCACACTTAGTCTTTAGTCTATCCTTTTAAAGTATTTCTTTTTCGGTTATTTCAGTGTAATGCTTTACCCAAACTTAAAATTCAAGATCAAGAGCGAGTGTATTGTGCTGTGTGGCATACTGCATAGTTTGTCCAATGCGCACAGTACACAAACAGCAAAAATAGCACCAGTGGTGTGATGATGTCTGACTCTCCAAACACACCGGTTCTCATTCAACCATACCTTCATTGAGCTAAACATCGCTGGACTAAAATTAGAGCATACTATGCGCTTCATAGACTGTTTACACTAGAAAAAGACTGCCAATCATGCCAAAGACTGTCAATTTAACTAAACGCCAAAAGCAGCTGAAGAAGTTATTCAGACGAACAGAAAAAGGGCTTTGTGGAATGAAGTGTGTTTTCTACTGTGAATGTTTGCCTAATACGGTGCAGTCAGATTGGATAACTCCAGCTTGTGTGCAGTCCACGGAGTTGGTGATAGCATGTGTTTGTGTCAATGTTGTTGTTCACTGAGAGTAATTCGTGTTTGATTGTTAACCGCCGCGCGTGTGTGTGTGTAAGAGTAACTTAGATACACAGTAGCTGTTTGTCGGAGGATCTGCTGTGTTCCAGGAAAGCTGTGGTGTGGCAGTATTACTCAAACTGATGACTTGTGGTCTAAATATTTATGTGGTTCTTCTCAGAATCACCCAGGCATGCTGGGAGAGGAGTTGGGGGTACATTTGACACATTTTCCTGAAATTAAGAGCGCTAACTGAGAGTTTAGCTCATATTAGTACAGGAAGTTTTGCTTTTTTGCCTTCTGCTTCTTAGAGTTATAAATATAACCTGTACGATTCATCATTTAGACCATCAAACGCATCTCAGTGTGGTTTCCGTATGATCTCTACTTGCTGAAATGAGCTGGCTATAAGAGCAAAGAACTGCTTTCTGCTGACACAAGCCCATTTACGTGCACATCAGAAACAGGGTTATTCCAGAGCAGCTCTGTAAACATGAGCGCTGTTTTCCTTTACGCCATTGAAGGAATTCAGTTGTTTAGTCCTGTTTTGACTGATGTTGTTGTCGTTGATAATGTATATTATGGACGGTTTTGTGTCTGTTTTATGGCTTATTACTAATAATGATGTGGAAGTTTAAGTTCAAGAAAAACATTTACTTCTTTATAATGTTCCATTGCAATATGTGCTGTATATTCAGACTTTAAAAGCAAAATCACTGTTAAATTATTATTACTATGATATTTTTTTTGTCGCCCGAGTCGCAGTGGCGACTATATAACAGAAAATGCCCTCAAAGCTAAATTTGTAAAAACTTTTTTTTTTTTTTTAACCAATTAACAAAAATGTATTAACCCTCAAGGGAAGGATTGGTCAGTACCGCCTAAAATGACATACTTTTACAAATGTGTACTTATCTTAAAAAGTATTCATGATAGAGAGGTGCGTTTTATTTTATTTTTTTTGCCGTCTTCCTCATATTCCGCTGAAAACAGTGATAACTTACCCGGCTTGTATATACACATTGTCAAAGGCCAATCCCAGATAGCAAACTGACATTGAATCAACGTTGAAACGACGTCTCTCATGACATTGAAACAACGTTGATTTTGCTCATCGAATTAACGTTGAACCAACGTCAGACGCGGCATTCTTCAAAGCTAAATGAAAATCGAAAATTGGTTTGCTTTCATAACGTTGAAACAACGCGTTGATTTCAAGTTGATTTTCCGTTAGTTTTGAAAGAATGACGCGCCTGACGTTGGTTCAACGTTAATTCGATGAGCAAAACGATGTCAGATCAACGTTGTTTCGATGTCATATTTCCACGTTGATTCAATGTCAGTCTGCTATCTGGGATGGAATCGATGTTGTTTGGCAGATTCACAAGCAACAACTAATGGAAAATTGCTGATGGGGAAATATTTTTCTTACTGAATCAGGGGAAGGTTACTAGATGTATTTTAACAAATCGAAGGTCTCTGTAGCCTTGTATGGGGGAGAGCGCGGATCGAGATTTAAATGAGAGAGAGACAGAAGAATTATATATATATATATATATATATATATATATATATATCAGTGGCGGCTGCTGGTCTTTCAAAGAGGGGAAGCTCTTCTTTTTTCTTCTTCTTTTTTTTAAACTCGACTGTCAGGTGTGGGGATGGTGAAAAGAGCGAGGACTCGATGGGCTTTATTTTATTGATAAAAACAACACAAAAAAAACAAGGGGAATAAATTGGGAGCAAAAAAGGCAGGTAACGAGGGAGGACAGGTGGGGCAAAATAACTAATAATCAGGAAACAAGATGGGAGTCACAATGACAGGAAAGCACATATGGCACAACAAACACATGACAAGCACAAGCCATGTGCTCATACCAAACATGACAAAAACACATGACCAATAAAACAAATTAAAAAGCAATTGTGCTCACACAAAACGAGACCTGAAGAACGATGAGAACACTCATAAGACACGTGTTCACACAGAACATGACAACATGAAAGCACACAGCTAGTTTAAAACACAAGCTGTGTGCTACACAGCACAAGACAAAACATGACATGAAAGCACGCGGCCGATGTAAACACAAACCATGTGCTACACAATACACAACACACACAGAGCGAACACGACAAGACAGAACGCTAACGTTACGCATGAGTACGACCATAAGGTCATCCTGTGCACTCACAACCGAAAACAAACACGGGGAGAATGCATGTCCGAATCCCAACACAAAAGTGAAACCAAACTAGACAGATGTGCCGTGATTCAAACACCACGCCCGCACATGTAACGAGACACCTGACATCGACGGAAGAAATGTGGGAATTAGGTTGAACTGTGAAATATCTGATGAAAATTGCAAATACTAAGAAATATGTTACAGTAGTTCGTCTTTCGAGTAAAATACACACAAAATTCGCGACGAGACTGAGCACGAAGTCTTTAAACTAGCTTCCGCGTCAGCGATTTTTTTATTGGGTGAAATCACTGTCAATCAAAAGGAGATGCAATCCTCCAATCATCACGCGGACGCCCGGACGCCAGGCCAGCCCACTTCCCTATTAACCCCAGAGACGCCCGGCGTCCGTGGGCGGGACATAATCGCAGCATTTATCCAATGACCGTCTACTTTAACAGCACTGAAAAAAACTGTTCAAAGCAGCCCCATTGAAGTCAATGGACGCCGAGCTTCA